>NC_081418.1:18612688-18912688 GCF_949786415.1 Peromyscus eremicus
GTAAAAATCAAGCCAGCAGGAATTGCTTCTTAACATTTAATCATTATCCTCCCTGGCTGTTGTAATTTTTTTCTTTTCTTATTATAAAGAAATTTTTCTTTCTATCGCCTATACTGCTCTCTAGCACATTAATTATCTTTCCTGTGACAAGCCCCTAATCCATTTTTCCCCATGAAATCCATAGCACTTAATGACGATTATTCTCCCTTTGCAAAAGCTTTAGAAGGGGACTTTCCAGATCCTGCCTAAATGAGGCCTCTTAAGTCATCTGATGAGCTGAGATTGGTGCTCAGGTCTCTCAGATCTGATTAGCAGATCTCGATGGCCTGCTACTACTTTCTGAGGCTCTGTGATTTTAGCAGGGAAAAAAAGGCAAGGAAAACAAGAGTGGCTATCTGGATAATAGCAGGAAGCATCCTGAGAGGGGAACATACACCTGCCCCGTGCACTATAACTGAATACAGTCATTAGCCATAGATGCCTGGTCATTTGAAATGGGGACCTTGACGCCTCTTATCTTGGGTAGTCACTGAGTTGAGGCCAGTAAATAAGAGCCTATTCATCTTCCAGCAGGACTCAGAATTAGTCATCCTAGCCTGTGGTTCTCGCTTCCTGAATCTTCCTGACCTTTCCGCCTCTTAAACAATCAGCACTTCGTGATTATGCTATGCTTAGGTCTGCGCTCCCTGTGCTTGCTCAGGAAGAGAAAAACATAATGCATTAGCTATGGTCGTGAGAAAACAGGCTCTGGTCTGAAAGCAGAAGCCATTGTGTCTCCTACAAAGGACTTTGATGACACTCTCCCCACCTTCTCTCACACTCAGGGAAAAGTCATATTCCAGCCTTATGCTTTCAGAAACATGTACCTTGTGAGGCACTAATTAGATTTGGAGTTTTCAATATTCCCTCAAATTAGTGACCAACACATATCCAAGAGTGTTGAGCTAGGGCTGTGTATCTGGCAATTCAGGGACCGTCTACCACTATAACAGCAAAACCCAAACCTGAGAATGAGATTTTAAGGTTGATTTCTCCTGCCCTGTGCAATCAGATGGGGCAAAAGAAAAGGGAAATAATAACAATGACAACATTACTGAGAATGTGCTGTTCTTTCACTAATTCCTTCGGTTATTGGAACAAATCTATAAAAAAGTATTTTTCTGTTACTGTATTCATGTCAGAGATCTGTGGAATGTGAATTACAGAGTTTTGTTAACTTGCCCAAACTTAAAGGCTTTGGAAGTAGGAGGATTTAGATCGGGACTTTTTGTGTCAACATTTGTACTCATCATCCATGCCTTTTCCTCACCAGAGCCTCATCCTGGCAGATCCCCAACCCTCATGCAAGGCTTTGCTCACACCTCTTCCCCCAAGTTAGATCCATCCCAGACCCATACACCTAATGGGGTCTCAATAGCCAAGCCATACAGAAGGGAAAACATCTATACTATAAAGGTTTACAGTGTATACCAGGCATGAATCAGAAAAGGAGCAAACAGCAATACTGCCTCTCTCAGGAAATGCCATCCTTAGCAGGTGCTCACAGCAGTTGAGACCCTGTCCTGTGGAATGGCCTCAAATTCATCATCCTGTCCTTTATCTATTACCCAAGCAATGAGATTACAGCTTTGAATGGCTGTGCCTATCTACATGGTCATTTTGCCTCACCTTCCCTCACCCTAAAGCTGACTTCACTGGAAAACTCCTGTTTTTGATTCATGTTCAGCTTATAACTCATTTGCCCTATCAATCTTTGCCTGATCCCCTAGGCCAGGCTCCTCTAGCCCTTATACTTGGCTTATTACAACATGTATTATCTTTGATCACAAGCTCATATTTCCTCACCCTTCTTTACTGGCTATTAAAATTCCAGGCATCATATCTGCTTTATTTCCTATTTCATACTGGGCCCTGCATGAATAACTATTGAAAAAGAGAGTGTGGTACTGAATGAAGAAACATCACCACTCTTGGCAGCACCAAGCACTGAATTCTAAGATATTTTTTACAGTAAAAACATAGAGATATCTGTCCTCTGCAAACTCTTCAAACAGCGTCAGTGGTTTCTCAGATGAATCAACTGGCCTGTCTCAGCCCTTTCTAGTTCTATAGCTCGCTCTCTCTCTCTCTCTCTCTCTCTCTCTCTCTCTCTCTCTCTCTCTCTCTCTCTCTCTCTCTCTCTCTCTCTGCCAACACAATTTTTAGATTAATGACAGCACAGTGGTCATTATTTTACCACTTCAGTAGATGAGTGTCTCAGACAATGAATAGCAAGACCGGCCGCCATCTAATCAAGGCCCAAGCAGCACTTGTCATGAGGTGTGACAGCAACCATCCCACTCCTTAGCATTATTGCCATTAGGCCAAAGAGGCAGTAAGGGGAGGGGGTTGTTAAGGAGAATTCTTTAGACTGTGTAATTTTACTCTTCACCACTGATTAATTTATCAGCCGCAATCCTTTGCTCCGGGGTATATAGATTTTTTAAAAAAAATGAAATCCATGCTAACTATGTGAATTTATGCACAAACAATTCTTTTTGTTATGTTCACCTTACAAAAGTCGCTAATTCAGGACATCGCTTTTAATCACCTCAGTCAATACTCCTGATTAATCTGCAAGTTCTTCAAAGCCCGATAACTGGACAGACCAATTTGTTGGATAGCTTTTAACATAATGGAAAGGATATTATGTGTGTTTCCAGATGGATTAGGGTCTATTGAGAATGGATGTTTGTATTACTTTTCTGTAGGACTAACTATTGGACTTGATGGTCTATTGTTGAGTAAGTGAACTGGAATATTCAGCAAAAACTAAAAGTGAGAAAGAAAAAGCTTCTACTAACAGAAGGCCCTCCTTCCAGATCCACACATTCCCGAAAGGAGCCACTTCAACCCATTTTTAGGTGAACAAACAGAGGCACTGATGAAGCCCCAATATATTTTGATCATCTGACTATAATTTTCTTAAAGAATGAATGTGCACTGGGGAACAAAATAAATGAAAGACAGAAAAAAAAATTATTATTATTTAAATCAAATAAAAATCATTGTATTGTAGAGCCTTCAAAGACAAACTAGTGTTCTCTCTTGTTTAATGTAAATTTATCGGAAAACTTGTTTGATACATAAGTACAATTTTGATCATATTCACCTCTCTCCCTTCTCTCCAGCTCTTCCCATGTCTACTCCTCACATCACTCTCTCAAACTACTCTTCTGTAAAATCCTCTTCCATAATTACTATTATTTTACACTTATATATAAACCTACCGAGTCCAATCAGTGTTGCCCATATACACCTGGGTGTAGGGCTAACCACTTGGCCCTGGGCATCTATCAGGGTCCTTGTCCCTACAGAACAGTGACATTTCCTCCCTCAGCAGCTATTGACACTTGTAGTTCCTCAGCTAGGGGAACCTCGTAAGGCTTGATGGGTACATCATATCTGTCAAGTCCAGAAAATAATATTCACAGCAGTCCTTCATGCCCTCCGGCTTTTATACTCTTTCTATGCCTTCTTAAGGATAGTGTTATAGATGTCCCATTTGGGGTGGGCATTCCACAATCAATTATTGTCTGCACTAGGCACAGTTGTGGTTCTCTGTAGTATCAGCTGCCAGCTATGATGATGAGGGGTAAGAGCTGCACTAATCTATAAATATAAGAATAAATATTTAGAAGGCATCTGGACACTTTAATCTAGCAAAATAATAATGGTGGGCTGTAGGTCTATGACCTCTCCAACCATGAGTTCTTGGATAGGCTTACAGTACCAGCCATGAGTTTCCCTCCTATTGAGTAGGCCTTAAGTCCAATCAGACCGATATTGGCTACCCCAAATATTAGTGACACTAATGCACTGTTGGGCATGTGTTTCTGGGCCAATTGTTATTGTGGTATGAAGAATTTAAAGCATGGTATAACTATTGAAAACTTTTACCTTACTGGCAACATGCATAGTAATTTCAAACACAAGGAGGCTGGCCGTTATACAGTAGGCTTTCAGCTCAGCACCAGTTTGGTTTTCCAAGTCTTGTGACCAAAATGTACTTTAAGGTCTTATGTTCAAGTTATGACAGGCAACCAAGAGCAATGCCTATGCCCTGCATTGCCCTCTTGGAACCCCTTAACCAATAACTCAAAAGAAAATATCCCATGCCTTATACTGGCCTTCTTTTTCATGGTCTCTGGATTTGTGTTCACTCTTGAATTCCTGGCACCAAGTCTGGAGTATAGCTAGTGCTTGATATAAGTCAAATAAGAGAATAAATGAGTAGTGCTTGTAGTGTGTGCAGTCTTAACCTGGCTTTCAAGGCCTCTCCAGATGGGTCCTTGGCTTATCTCTTTAGCGACTTTGTACATTCCTCCTTTTCTGACAATATTTCAAGCAATAATAACCTTTTCAAAAATTCAGCATGCAATTTCTACTATCTACAGCTCCCTTCTCAGCTTTCACCCATCACTGTCCGTGGTCCAGTTTAGGTTTAAATATCACATCCCTTGAGAATTCTTCCATGGCATAAACAGTCTCACTGTCTACACATTCCCAGTCAATGTACTCTCTGCCTCTGTACCTACCTCCCTTTCTTGGCCCTGTCTCCCCAGCTCCAGGTCTTCCTTATAATATTGGGTCTTCTTGAGATTGCCCTTGTCTTCCTTCATGCTATATCACTGAAAGCCTGCTAAGACTTACTCAGGCTAAAAATAAATTTGCTGGTTATGCATCAAAGCACTCTAGACGCTTATCCAAAGTTATCCAACCTATCTTTCCTCTTCTGCATCTCTTGTTTCTCACCCGTGCTTCTGTCCATGTGCTAATTTTCTCTCCTCTCCTTTTCTCTTCTGTATTCTCTATCATCTTTTCATCTCTAGCTCCTGAATATTCATGTGTACTTCTCTGTACATTTTTCTTAGCAGGACCTTCCTGTAAGTGTCAAGAGAGAAGCTAGACTTATGTTAGACTTTAAACAGCTACAAATGACTTCATCTCAATGATCACAGAGGAAAAAGCGCCTCTCTCCTGGCATCCTCGTGTAAAAGCTGACAGCATAACACTGGATATCAGCCAATACTGTGGGGTTGGGCTAACTCTGGAACTAATCATTATTGCCAAGAAAGAGAACCACTGTGATTAATCAATCATAAGCATGATCATAGACTTACACTCTGTGCCAAGAGAACCATAGATGTCTTTACTAGAATTGGTACTAAGATGTGGAGCCAAAGGGAGTGGCACACTCCTATTATCTCTGCCTTGATAGGTTGACACAAGAAAGCCACATGTTTAAGACCAACAATGAGATACCATATAGAAAGAACAGGTATGGAATTACTATTATCAGGAAAGAGAAGAATGTCATATTGTTTAAACAAAACATGGTGTTTCATCAAATATTTCATTTCTTCACTATTCTAAAACTATTACTAGCTTTCAATTATAGATCTAATATATGCTAAGCCTAATGTGTGCAGAATATGTTTATGTCAAGATATGTTGAAGTATCTTGTAAACCATCCCTAGTGGTAGCTGTCTGTAAAACAAAATAAAGCAAAAAAAAAAGTTTCAAGATCTAAATCTTGATAAGATTCTTTATTCTCATTACCCTGCTGATACAGGAAAATAAATGAATGAATAAATAGGAAGTAGCCACCAACCCAATCACTTGGAGCAGGAGACTGTTTATACCCCAGGTGTCAAAATAATGACCATTTCAATCATGTGTGAATTCAAATCTCCAAGAGAAGAATAAACTACATTGTTTTTCTTGCTGTTTATCAAGATGGACACCTGTGAACTAGCTGGCAAATGCTTTCTCACACACTCCTTTGATTTTCTGTTCTCTGTCATGCTAGTTGGCATCTATCCATTAAACACACACTGGATGCTAGTATATTTGAAGACAAGAATGAACACTGCTTTTCGTATACAAATAGTGGACCTTGAACTCTAAAAGTCAATACTTTATTTCACCACTGACAAGAATTGTTGGGCTACAGAGATGGTTCAGCAGGTAAAGGTGCCTGTCACAAAGCTTGAGGACCTGAATTCAATCCCCCAAATGGACATGCCAGGAGAGGACTACTGACTACTTTAAATTGTCCTCTGGCCTCTACATGTTCTTCCCCACTGAAAAGTTAAATAAATGTAATATTTGCTTAAAGAAATGCTAGGAAGTATTTTCTTCCCCTGTGATCTGATGCTGTAGCGTCATCTGTTTACATTTAGTATGGCTCATCTGTAGAGCAGAGTATATGCCATCATCGTCACAACTTGAAGTCACACTGTCTTAACAGTGTTATCTCAGAGTTATAACAGAGTTATCCCAGAAAAATCCAGAGACCCACAGAGTACAAAAATTAATCCACAAAGAAATCAGGTATTAAAGAACCCAAATAAAGTTCAACTAATTTTGTTTGCATTCTCAAGGGTTACCACTCTTAACTCCTTAACAAGGCATTTTAGATTTGACTAAAGAATCCTCAGTTAAGTTACGTGAAGTGCTCAGCAAGGATAGAAGACCATAAAACAGAAATAAACTTCCTTCTGCCTCCTTGGAACTACTGAACCAAAATACCGTCGTCGTCATCCGAGGCCTTGGACTCCTCTCCTACAACCAATTAGAGTTATCTCAGAGCCAGGTACAAGACAGAATTCCTAAGCTTTGTCTCTGGGTTCAGCAGGGGTGGGGCTCGTACAAGCTGTGACCCCTTTGACCTTCTCTCTCTCTGGTTCAGTTGTTATGAAGTCTGCGAAATTTTGGGTTCTGTTCAGGTAGGCGTTTTAGCAGGGAATGGACTAAACTCAGAGCTGAGGTCACCTACGGATATAACTTTTCCTTTTTTTTCCTGAGCACAAATAATGAAGAGGCTATTTCGATAGTTAATAATTAAATGCAACTCCACCTCCTGCCACTTTGGGAGGACGAGGAGCGCAGCAGTGGGATCACCCAGTCTGCAATATTGTGGTTGTGAAGGAGGGCGTGCAAACGTGGCTTCCTCCCTCTTGGAACCAACCCTATATCATTTGGAAAATTTTTATCCACGATGCAGAAGCTGAGAGACACGCTGTATTTCTGCTGGTTTCAGAGCTAAATGCTTCCAGCAGCCACGTCGCCCTCTCTCTTCCTTTCTCTTATTTCTGTGAACATTTCTTTTCCTTTCTTCCAGGAGTTTGAATTTCACCTTCTGGAATTTATATTTTGCATAGCCTGTGCTTAGAGAACTTTTAAAAAAAAAAATGGTAGCAATCAGACCTCACTGGACAAATTCAACCTTGAGGACTTTTCCATGACAACTGGTTTTAAGGTGATTAAGATGTAGATAGCTGAGCTGGTCCTGGTGGGATATGCCTGTAATCCCTGAACTCAGAGGCTGATCCTAAGTCTGAAGCCAGCCTGAGTGACACATCAAATGCCAAGTCAGAAGGGAGAGGAGGGGAGAGGGAGGGACTAAGTTCCTATTGCTATTGATCTAGAAGATGTGCACTTTGTAGTTAGAACTAGGATGCATGGGGTAGAGAAACAGTACCCACACCCATGGGAGACTGAACTATCAAGAATAAAGCATTGATTCTATCAAACAAAATCAAGCCCCCCAAGTTTTTCAGTGTGGCCTCACAAAGGATTGAAGGAAGAAGACAAGAATTTAGCATGGAATAACAGGTTAAAACAAAGAAACTTCATAATTCAATGATTATGTTTGTGTTAATATGTACTGGAGGGAAATAATTTTCACAAGAGAAAAAATGATTTTAAATGGAATACAGTTGAATTCTGGAAAAAAAAAAACAGAAATCATGCTCAAAATTCCAGAAATTAAAATTCAAATCCAAAAGTGTTTCTTAGGCTCTCCCACTGCTCATGAGCCTTTTAGTCTTCTTCAAACCCTCCCTGGTAATAAAGAAAAAGACATGAAGAGTGTCGAGTTTCTACAGTGCAGCTGATGCTGGCCTGCCTGTCTGGAGATGCCAAGTGTAATGACATATGATTTCAATTAGGCCAACAGTTCCACACAATATTCTTTCTGCAAGATGGGGAGAGAGTTAGGAAAGCTCACTAAGGAGGCTTTGATTTATCCACGAACATTTCAATACATTTTCCCTGATAGATCCCCAATAACAACATCCATCCCCCAAACCTCAGTGAGACTCATATCCGACCTTTGTCAAGGCAGTCTCAGACTGACAGACTGACAAATGGATGTCTAAATGAGGGAATGTCTAACACCTGTCTTAAGACTCAACAGAAAATCAGACAGTGAACGGCTGCATTCTGGAAACCTTGGCTTGTATTTTCTGGGTGTCGAGGTTTTGTCCTGTGGATAATGGTTATCCTAATCTCCTTTTTTATTCTTCAAAGACCTTTGTGAGAAATTTGTTGGGTAGAATACCTTAAAATATTTTAAATATGAGAGATGAAAATGTAAAGATACTATCCTATAAATACCAAGCTTCCACCAGGTGCCACATTACTTCCATAAGGAATAAAATCAGAAAGTTTTCTACAATCTGTTTGGTTAGTCATGTAATCATACCCTAGAAGTCAGAAGTGTCAGTTGTCACAAGGATACTGCTGACAAAACACCATTTGTTCCAATTCGATGCAGAGATTGTCTTTAAGTGCTGATTACGGTTATAGTTTGATAATTATATTTAAGGAGAGTTCACAAAGAAAAAAATGATTCATTAGCTGAGGTTAATAATGACTTCATGAATAATACCCAACCTAAAAGTAATGCATAATTCAAGTTGGCTATTATTCACCAGTATCCTTGGTTAAGGAAAATGAAGGATTGGTCACTCCCAAATTAAAAGTATGGATCATGTTAGAATGGACACAGATATCCTCCAAACACATTGGAGGTACTAACATTGTGACTCTTGTAATCAACCATAATCAGTTTCCATGGGCTCTCAAAACACTTTCTAATGACTAGAAACATATTAGCTGCTGTGTTCATTCATTCTGCTTTACCATTTGGTGTAATCATGTAATAATTAAAATAGGGGAGTGAGATGTGTCCTAAAGGCACACTTTAAACTCAAAAGTCTCAGTGGGATAGTTATTTCTATGAACCAAACTGCAGTACAAAGATTGCTACAAAGAGACTCAACAGAAATGGGAGCTGTCCTTCACAAAGCCTGGAGTGTGTGCCTCATTAACTCCCATGTAAATATTTCATAAAAATAGTTGGAGACCTACGAATATGAGGAAATATTCATGATTCTTCTGCCATAGGAAAGATGGGACAGGATGCAGAGGTCCTCTGTCACAGCGTCCTCAATTTACAGATGAGGAAACCAACGTCTAGAGAGTTCAATTTCTGCTTTCAAGGCTTTCCAACAATTCAGTCTGCCAACTGGCAAACTGAACAGACTTTTAAATTAGACTTACTTCAGAAGCATAACATTTGCCTCACATTTAGCCTGTGCTGTGAGTTGGTACTTGATACAGGATCTGGGGGCTTCTGGGAAAGTGGGTCTTCATCCCATTCTCCAATAACAACTTCTCACATTCAAGCTTAACTACTATAATTTAGTAGGGTTAAAGTGGTCTGATGTGATTTTTTTTTTGTTTTGATTTATAGGTCAAGGGGCATTTTGTCTAGCTTGCAAAAATTGTAATGGGGAAACTGATAAATAGGGAATAAATGAGTTTTCTGTTGAATAAACCCTGTAGATGTGAACACAAAATATGCTGCATCTACTCAAGATGAACAAAGGGTCAATTGAAAGGGTAGCGGAAAAGCCTAGTTTAGAAGATGAAATGTGGCTGGAAGGAGGACAGTGAGCCACGTAGGTATCAAGGAGAGAATTTGGGAGGCAGATGCATTTTCTTGGATTATCAGGAAGAGCAGTGAACCAGGTGCTGGGGAACAGATGGAGCAGATGAGAGGACTGTCAGGCTGCTGATGCAAAGCTGGGTCATGTAGAGCTTTGAGGCCGTCAGAAGGACCTTCACATTGGCACTTTCTCAAGTCCACAGTCTCTTCAGGTTCTGAGCAGGGACAGAGAACTTTCACTTCTTCTCATTGGGCCAGTCTTATGGTTTCTTTCACAGTGGAGCACAGTGGACAAGGTCTGAAGCACAGAGGCCTTCAGGACTCTTGTAGTGAGTCCAAGCAAAAAAACTGGAGGGCTCAGACTGTAGTAATAGAACAAGGCAGAGAGAGAGAAGTGAGACACTCTTCACACCACACATCTTACAGGAAAGAAGGAAGAGAACAGAGAGGTCAAAGGTAGCCCCCAGGTTTCCAGCCCGAGCACCCAGAAGGATGTAGTGACGGATGGAAGTGGGGAAGTCATGAAGGAGTGTATTTGTCAAGAGCGGCTCCATTTTGGATGTGTGATGTTTGAGATGACTGGTATACAAGAGGCTGCACAAGCCTGAAACAGGAGAAAGTCCAAACCAGACACAGAAATCTGGGAATCTCTAGTCTGCGTTTGATACAGAGATGACTGGAATCCCAGCTCTTAAGATAAAGAAATTGAAATATATGATACATGAATTGCATTTGGCTACAATGACAGAAGGAATCAAAGTTGAGATTCAGTTTGGGGTCAGCTGTTTTAATCATCCTAAATATCAAGAAACACAGGTTTTTCGGATTGAAAATACAACCAGTCATGCTTCAACTCATTTTCTTGTACATTCATTAGATTGCTACATACATGACTGTAGTCATTGTGTCAAATATGAGACCATGCTGAATCCCTTTCTAAAATGCTGTTTTAGTTTGACATTTAATTACAATTTTCTTCATATTTCAGGATCTGACAAAAATCAAGAGATGCAGCAGGAAATACACAAGCCGAGAGAGTGAGTGCTTTGCCGGTAGCTGGCAAGACTTAACTCACTGTCCATCTAGAGCATGGTGCCCTTTCCCCAAAAGTACATCGCAGGAAACATTCGAGATGTATTTCATGAGTATATAATATCTGCTAACAAGAAAAATGTAAGTAAAAATTAATTAATCATGAAAATTTCCCCACTGACTATTTTGGCTTATATCTCCATGATAGTCACTGATGAAAGTCACATTTGCTATGGTTTCATCTCGTTCAAAAGAGTATATACTAAATCCATAATGAGCCCCCAGTAAATACATTTAGAACTCTTACTTATGGAATATTTTAAATAATAATCTCCACTTAGGTCTAGGGACCATACTCCTTTTAATTTTAAGGACTGATTATGGTTAACACCTAGTCCAGGAAGGACAATCCTCTTGATGCTTCTGTTTCTTTTAATTACTTATTTATTTCTATTTTATGTGATTGGTATTTTGCCTGCATATATGTCTGTGTGAAGGTGTTGGATTCCCTGGAGGCAGAGTTACAGGCAGTTGTAAGTTGCCATGTGGGTGCTAGGAATTGAACCCAGGTTTTCTGGAAGAACAGCCTGTGCCCTTAACCACTGAGCCATCTCTCCAGCCCTGAGGCTTCTATTCTAAACTGAAAAACTTATGAACAATTAGAATGATATTGAAGGAGACATTCAGCATGCCAAGAATCATTTTAAATGAACTGAAGTCCATTAGTTCTACTTATAAACCACTGAAAGTTAATTTCTATGCTAAGTTGATTGACTTTCACTTTCTTTGCAAATTCTGCTTCTCGCCCCACTAAAACCTCCTTATAGTTAAAGGAACTAGAAGGCTTTTACCAGGACCTGCCAACTTTGGCCATGTTCTCACCAAAATCGTGAAGACAGCAGCCTTGGTCATCACTGAGAAGTACTATAGGCATCTGGCAATGACTTCCACACCAACACATGTTGTTTGAGGAGATGGCCAGTATTCCCAGCAAGAATCTCTGAACAAGATAGCAGGATATGCCATGTATCTGGTGAACTGAGAGTTCCTGTAAGAAGTGTCTCCTTCGTATTGGTGAGCTGATTCAGGGAGTCCCTGTGAGAGGTGTCTCCATCATGTTGCAGAGAAAGAGAGGGTGAAGACATCTAATGATATTCCTGACATCTCAGTCCTGGATCAGGACATCACTGAAGTAGATCCTAAGCCTGATTCTACTTGGGTAGTCTCTGTAACCTGCAGGTGACTCAGCCTGGAGGTGGGGTGGATTTCAAAATGCCACCCAGAGCCATTTGAATCTTCCCTGCTGTTCTATAATATTTTCAATAAACCTGGAGAGAGAGAGAGAGAGAGAGAGAGAGAGAGAGAGAGAGAGAGAGAGAGAGAGAGAGGAGGTTATAAAATAATACTAATGGCAACCCAAATGGAGGCAGCTGTTGGACTTATTTTGTTTGGCAGAAAAGGTAACACAAAACAGAAAGGCATGTGGGAGGAGGGAGAAAAAACAAACAAGATTTACAAAGACATAAGCCATCCAAATATACACACCAGAAATCAAAACACTTTAAGCAGAGACCTTCATCAATGAATAAGCAATCTGTAGACGACATGTGTTCCCCTTTCCTGTTCTCAGTGTGACAGACTCAACTGCAGTGCATTAGTCATTCAATTAACAAAGCCCCCTAGGCTCCTTCTCTGGCCCTATCTGTGCTAGGAACTGCACAGATCCAGTAGAGAACCATCTCAGGGCTTTCAGCCCAGTAGACAGCATACATAATAAGAAGGCCCACTGGAGAAGGCTAAAGGCTCCCCCAAGGGAACCTGGAACTTCTTCCATAACTCTCGCTGTCACTGCCTAATCACAATTGGCTCTGTTGCTAATGTCTGCCATTGCCCCTCTGAGCAGTACTAGCTACTTGACCATTTCATGGCATTCAGAATCCTACTGTCTTGGCAGGTGATGATAAGCTCCTCACTTCTTGGTGTGTGCCTTCATAAACTGCTCACTCAGAGAAATTCATCCCACGTATATGACTGCTCCTGTGTTCAAGCTACTGGAAAAGAAGAAACCATGTTGTCTATTATTATGAAGCTGACCTCCTGAGTAGGCTCAGATATGAACATGAATAATTCTCAAATATATCACCACAAAATAGCACATCCCCAAAGTGATGTCTAAATGACATTGTTTGAACAACCCAAGGTGAAGGGAGGAAGCATTCAATACAAACAAAAGGACTACAGCATAAATGAATGGAATCTGAGATAGACTATTGCAGCACTCAGAATTTCAACAAGCAGAGAAGACGATAAAGGGCAATCCAATCTGGAGAGAGAAGGACAGCGAACTCACAGATACAAAACAGAGGGGAGTGGAGGCGTGGCAAGGACCCCGGAAGAGCTGGGGCAAGGAAGGGACATTTCACCCTGTGTGTTTGCTGGTGACTGCTTTTAAAAGTGTATTTTCTGAATGTTGCCGCCTCTATCACTTTCTGGAAGTATTTCAGTGATGAAATACTAGGGGCTGGGGAGATAGTTCAGGCTGTAAAGTGCTTGCCTTGTCCTCTTTTAAAAATAAATAAGGCAGGCATAGTGGTCAATGTTTATAATTCCAGCATTGGGAGGGAAAGACTAATGGTTCCCTGGAGCTCCCAACTCCCAAGTCAGCTAACCTACCCAACTCGGTGAGCTCCAGGCCAGCTAGAGACCTGTGTCACAACACAATAAAAACAAACAAGCATGATGAACAGTACCTGAAGGACTACACTTGACAGCGACATTGTCCTCTGGCTTACTCATGCACACATCCCTGCACACACCTGCACAGGTGTGCACATACACGTGTGCCTGCATGCGTATGCACGAGCACATACACACACACAAATACACACTAGTGGAGCACTACCCTAGTACTCAGAAAAGTTAGGTTCTAATCCCAGTGTCATGCTGTCCTTCTGATACCAGACTTCCTCTTCCTCTTATGAAATGGAGGAGATAATTCTATCATACGAGAGCCTGTGAACACACTGTTACAATGCGTTCCACATCACAAACACTATAGGATTTCTTGAGGTACCCTTCCTGGGACCTAGTAGGTGCCAGGAAGACAGTCCAATTACAGCCGAAAGTCTTTATTTCAAACAAGCTCTGCGACTTGGCAGCTCCACCACAGATCACTTTGTCAGGGCAAAATTGAATGTGCCGCAACACTTCAGAAAGGGTTCCATGTTCACAAAGTATTGAGACACAGATCAGCGTCATCTGCAATACTTAACTGCATTTTAATTTTTGGTGTGAGATTCCTGTTAGGGAGAGATGGTATATCACTTTTATTAAAAAAAAAAAAAAAAAAGACACAACATCTAACATGGCTGTTATTGCTTCCTGCAGAAATATTACAGTTTATGAAAGTTCAGCATAGCTCCCATAAATTCTTAAAATTAAGGAGGAGGAAGAGGAAGTGAGGGAGGATAAAGGAGTGACTAGGCGGTAATGCTCCTTCGTTTCATTTCCTCTCCGTAGCTGGAAGAGGTTGCCTGCAAAACAAAGAAGTTCAGAAACTGAGATAAGAAACTTATTGTTTTTAGTTCATAAGTCAACACAGACTTATAATCTAGATTCAATACATGCTCCAGTTATTAAGTACCCAACTTAGAAGTTATGTTATACTGAACTTCTCAGAAACACACAAACTCTGTGAGCATGGCCCCTATCAGGATGTCTTGGGAGCATCTATTGCGGCTCAGTGTAGACTAGTTTTTTTCAACTTCTGTTAAAACAGGAGTTCAATTTCATATTCTCCTTATGCTGCCTTCTTTCTCTAGTGGTAAACAGATATCACTAAAATGTGTTCAACTGTCTTTCTCCCCATTCTAAAAAGAGACTAAATCTTGGTGAAATAAATGGTATTGTGTATGTATTATGCTACCAGAAAATTGAACTAGAACCATTTGATATGAGCGAATAAAATGGTCATTGCCCAAACTGTCTGGGCACCTCATATAGGACAATGCTTGACAGGGGACTCACACAAATCACATGAAGCCTGATGTGGTGGACAAGAAGCCAAACAGCATCTCCTGTGTTGGCACACGAGCTAAGGCTGCAGGACATCATAGAAAAGGTATGGGAACATGGGAAAGTCCTTAAACTTCTGGGACCTTGTTTACTTGTTAACTAAATGAGAGGCTACCCTGGCAGAACTCTCCAAAAGAAAAAGATTGCAATTACACTTACTGTTTACTTTCAAGCCATAAACAGGGAAGAAAGATAGAAAGAAAGAAAGAAAGAAAGAAAGAAAGAAAGAAAGAAAGAAAGAAAGAAAGAAAGAAAGAAAGAAAGAAAGAAGCCCTGCAGCATATTGCCACAGATCGGAGAGGGAGGAAGAGAGGGAGAGAGAGAGGCATATCATAAGAATTGCAAGTCTTGGTCTGGGTGTAGGGAAATGGAGGTATGAAAATTGTGATGACAAGGCTCTTAGAAGATCCTTCAATATCTTCAAATAGGAATTGCACAGTTCAGTTCCCAGAGGGTCTGCAGCCATCTTCCTTTAACTATCTCTTATGCAGAGCAACTGTGTAATATGATGTCTCTTTTAGGTGGAACACAGTTCCCAAGTCCTCTCCACAGTGGGTTCTCTTAGTAAGTCTCTGAGCACTTGGAATGTATTGATACGCACAGGGTATATTTTAAAACTATAAATATTTGGGGGAACAAAGCACATTCTTTACATGGGGGTGTCTTTTAAAACTTCAGTTTGTAGAGAGGGTTTTTCCCATGTACTTTAACATGATTTAATAAAAGTTGCTTAGAAATTAAGAAATTTGAGTGGTTGGGAGATTCTATAACACTTCCTGTGACCCTCACCTCCTGAAATTCACGTTTATGATTGTGTGTCTTCCTCCTCATTGGACTATAGGCTGAGCTAGTGACTGTATTTTAATTAAAAGAACATGGGGGAAATGATTAGCTCTCACTCCTTGGCATGGCTAATAGAAGAATCTGGCTTCCATGTTGTTTGGCAGCACAATCTCTCAGAGCTTTTAATCTGGAGGAAGCAGGCAACCATATTGCAAACAGGACGAGGCAAGGAACAAGAGCCTCTGGCCAAAAACTCCCGTAAGAACATTGACAAACATGTGAGGAAGCTTGGAGGAGAATTCAGCCTTGAGAGGACAGGAGCTGGAGCCAATATTTTGCTGTATGATCAGATTCTGAGCAGAAAACCCAGTTAAGCTGTGTCCAGACTGGTGTCTCATGACAATTAAAACGGTAAATATTTTAAAACTTCTGGACTTGAGGGCAAGTTTACTTAGTAATATGTAACCAATGCAGTTAGCAAAGCTATGCGAATCTCAAAGAAAAAGAGATCATTTGTGAATATAACATCCAGGAGTATATAAGCTTCAAGTATTGATTTGCTTTGAAGGCATATTGAGAAAAAAGAAATCCCTTTGCTAGTCTCCTTCCCATTACTCCAAACACATACAAATCTTCAATTAAAATGAACCCCCAAACTGTTTTCGCACTGAACATAATTTTGTGCTGGCCTATAACTATACCGTTATGCCTTTAGAAGGATCAATCTTTGAGGTAGGCATCAGACAGAGAATGGAAAGGTTTATGTATCACCTAAACTAATGAAATTCTTAAGGCTATGTTCTCAGCCACAGTCACTGTCCAGGGAAGAACGAGGCTTTGCAGCTGCCACCCAATCTGTCCTGACTATGCCATCAGCCAGCTGCACAATACTTGTGGCTGGAACTCTCCTCTGTGCTGTGTGCTGGAAGCAGGTGTTATTGATGTGGAAAATAGGCCACTCTGGTCACCAAACCAGCCTAAATGTATAGAAATGAAGCCTTACACTTACCCCTCTTCTTTGAGTCAAGCCCATACATTCAAAGGAAAGAAAGACTGGTGTCAGTCTGCCCTAGCAAAAAGCTGTTAGGAAGATGCTGTAGAGACCAAAACATTGAAATATATTCTTTCTGGGTAAAGGAGAGAAATGAAAGAAGTTGGGGTATGGCAGAGGAGGGAAAGGAGGCAGGAAAAGAAAGAGGAGGAAGAGATAAAGAAAGAAACATCTGGAGTTTTCCTTAAGACCCAGTAGTCATGCTGCTGTTTCCTGTGAACCACTGGCTTGAGAGATCTTGTTGTGTCTTTGTTTGCATTGCTTTGAAGTTGTCTTGACTTTATCTCTGCCTTATTCCTCACTCACCGGGGTGCTTTTGGGTTCATATGGGCAGTACTGTTGAGCCACGGAGTCCAGGTTTCACTCCCTTGGTTTCACAAAGCATGCCCAAAGAACAAAAACCTGAGTTTCTTTATTTAAAAGATGATGGGGAAGCCTCTCCTTCTGCAGGTCTCGTTCTCTCTGGTGTGTGTGAAATCCTTTGATAGAAGCTGCCTTGGTGCCAACTCCTAGGCATCTACCCTAAAGCCATCTGCACTAGAAGCTCATGAAGCTGAAGATGTGATAGGCCCCTGTACAGAGCCACAGCTCAGGCCCAGGGAGTGTCCTCTCAGCTTCCCTTTTCAACATAACGCCTTCAGACATGATGAACAACGCACTACTTTCTGATGTTGAATCATGCCTGCCTCCTCCTTGCAAGTTACATCTTTTCTGCCTGAAGCCACTGTTCCTCGCCAGCAGCTTTAAAGCCTTGGTTAGACTTGAAAAGCACCTTCTCAACTTGGAGGTCTGAATTTAGATAAAACATATCTTCTCTGTCTGTGTCAGGTTGTTCTCTGTTCCCCAGTAGCATATTCTGTCACTCTTTCTTAGAGCTTAATGAATTAGTAGAACCTTTATTGGACTTGCCTATATTTTCTACAGATTGCGTATGTCAGAAGGACTAGACCTCATCTTAATCATGACTGGATTGCTAGTGCCTGGCAAAAGGTCTGATACACAGTTAACAGGCATACACAGCGCTTCAACTGCCCATGATTGCCAAGCATAACACAGGGCTAGAGAACGGGAAGTCAAAGAGATTACAATCCATCGAATCTATGTATAAAAATGAATCCCTGCACTACCACGTGTGCCCTGCTGTACACATTTGTTATCTTCTGTCCCAGAAGTCACGCAAAGCAAGAGGGAAGCAGCACATTAGTGGTAAGAGGGGCTGGAGTCACAGCAGGGGACTAGAGACTAGAAGACTGATTGCAAGAGATGCAGTATTTAAAAAGTTGTGTCTCTAAGACTTGATGATTTATTACAGGCAGAGGCGAGGGAGCTGAAGAGCAAGATGACTCAGAAAATTGGTAAAATGGTTCTTCTATGGGGAATAGCTTTATTTTTCTCTTTTACATCAGAGGGATGAGTAATGTAAACAGTGGAGGCTCTGGGTATTCAAGATTAAAGATGTGTCCATTGTTCATTGCCTTGCATCTTGATATTGACAATCTGGTAAGCTACAGGGACACTTGCACCCCCACAGTCAGAGAATTCGAAATTTGAAAGAACTACTTTGTAATTAAAATACCGGAAAGCAGGCTAGATGCTATTACAAAAAATAGCCTAAAATCAATCATCCTTAAATTCTTTAAGGACTAGATTGTATGTGGAATTGAATCACTAAATCATGACTCAGAAATATGACAAATTCTCTGCTGGTGTTTCTCATTGCTTCTCACCTTTAGATTACACAGAACTTCACGAAGTTGAAAAAGAAAATGTCCTTCAGGGAAGTTCCATCCGTGTAGAAATGCTGAAGAAACAAGACAGTAAAGGGGAAGACACCTGGATTGGGGAGGAAAGTCTTGAGGTAGAGTGAGGTCATCTCTGAAAATGTTTTGAAGAGACTAAAAAGAACACATGACAATAACGTTAGGAAAAATAAAGGGAAAAGAAACGAACATGTTTACTAGGAGATGTCTTATCCCTCCCCTGAGCCCCATCTCATTCTGACCTGGAAAAGACAAAAGGGTTAAAACAGGGATGGACTTCAGAAGTCTTCACTCCGTATCACATACTTTAGTTTCCTCATTTGTATGAAAGGGGTCCGTTAAGGCTTATATTAGCCCTCCTCCCTCCCCTACTGCTATTACAAACTACCATTAACTGAGTGCTGTAAGTGACAGAAACTTTTCTCATATTTCTGGAAGCTTTGAGTAGAGAGTGAGTTTTCTGTGCCCCATTCTTATGCTGAGGGCCAATCGCATAACTTCTTTCATGCTAATTAAGCACTCTATCCATGAGCTACCTTTGCGTATCTTCTTACAACAATACTAACCCATAACTTGACCCTTATGCCCTCATGTGACTTTTTTTAGCTTTGCTTTCAATGCTCCATCTCCAAATTCAAGCCCATCAGGAGTTAGGAATTTAGCCTGAACTGGGGTTGGATGGGGTAACAGATCAATCCACAATAGGGTTGCTATAAAATATAGGTGATGAGTTGACCAGATGACTCATCAGGGAAGCTTGCTGTGCAAATCTGAAAACCCACTCTGGTTTCTGGAACCCAGGAAAGGTAGAAGGAGAAGCAAAGAACTAACATGATGGAATTGACCTCTGACCTTTACACATATTCTGTGGCACATGCCCTTCCAATCCCTATGTATCCTACACACACAAAAACAGTCATAAAAAAATAAAAATTTGTGAGGTTATGAAAAGCACATCCTGCAACCTCCCTTCTTGCCACACATTCACAAGTCTGAAGCTGAGTTTAAAAAAAAAAATTGGAATTACCACCTGCAGTGGCTCAAAAGAGAGTATAAAGGTTAAGAGACTACTTTGCTCTTGCAGAGAACCCAATTTCAGTCCCAAGCTCCCAGATCAGGAGGCTAATACAGCCTGGAACTCTAGGTCCAAGGGCTCCAGTGCCCTCTCCAGGCCTCTATAGGCACATACACTCACATGCACATACCCACACACAGGCACATGCCCAAGAGTGTGCACATGCACACACATGCCCACATTTACTTTAAAAAGTAAAACTAAATATTTTTAAAATTAGTTTCCACCTCTACCACCTCCCTGGTGCCCACTGGAAACCTTCACTGAGGAGGAGATGATGTGAGCCATTCTTAAGACCCTCTAGCACTCTGTCATGCTATTCAAGGCAGGGAAATTCTGATTAGCAAAGGAGACTAGCATCTCAGGTGGCAATTTTAGTAAAAATATCATTGACCTATAGAAATCTTTGATGTGGGAAACATGCCGCTGCTTTCATTCAGCATCAGCTGTGTACATAAGCCTCAAGTGTTAACACCAAAGACTGACTGAGAGGGCCTAATGACACACAGAACACTCTATCAGTGAGACTCCGCATCTTCCAGCTCATATCCTAGAACTTTAAATAAAAGTACAGATAGAAGACCAACGTATTTGAAATCTGGATAAATGTAGCCAACTAAAGTCACTAAGGTTATTTCAAACCTAGCGTGTTTTTTTTTTAACCCTACCTTTAAAATGCCCTACTTGAAATAGTGCCACACTTGGTGCCACTGTAAATAAAGCAGGCATCATTTATTCTGTGCCCACAGTGGCAGGCACTTGACAAATCCTGTCTCCTTTGTTTATTCTTAAAACTCCTGTTAGGTTACTTATTTTTTTTCCCCACTTTACAAATAAGTAAGCTGAAGAGCTTGCCAGAGGTCATGCTACTAAAACAATTCAAACTTTATCTGACTACAAATATATCTTTTTTCCTTTCTCTCAGACTGTTCACCATCCTTAGGGCATAAGAATTCACAAATATGAATGGGGAAAAATAGACCAGAGTGGTGAGAGAGAAAGGAGGCAGGGAGGAGGACAAAAGCATATCGTATGCATCCTTGAATAACTGTATTTATCTTCTAGTGTCATTCTTATGAGTATTTACTTCCTCATTTTTTAAAATCACCATTGAAATGCTGAAGAATTGTTTCAACCTTCTAGTCACTTGATCATATAATGGGCTTTTTAGTTTAGAATCTCCAGCAGAAGAGCCAGGGTGCAATTCAGCATTACTACTTGTAAAGAATGTGATTTCAAGCAAATTGCTGATCTCCTCCTAGACTCCATCTCAAGGGAGTGTTATCACCTATGTCCCAGGGAAATTTTGAAAATTACATAAAGTCTGCAAAAATTTAGTAAGCTGCCACATTAGCACACTGTATTTGTATTCTTTTAAGTTGGTGAAAACACCATCTGTATCTCTTCTTCAAATAAGGACAAGCAAAAGAGACGGTAAGAATGTTTCACAAAGAACCCCAATGCCCAAGAATTAGGACTCATTACTATATAAACCCCAGACATCATCGAAGTTGTTTTCAAGCTTCACTGTTCCATCCAGTTTATCTCTTTTCTCCCCCGGTTATTTTGATGGGTGTCTCACAAGCTATGCAGACTTCAATAACTCACTCTAATAACATACTCTGGATAATTGTTAGCTTCATGAGATGCAATTGCCTATACTTTACGTTGTAATTAAAGGCATTACTTAAACCCTCAAGTGGTCTTTGCAAATTTGGAACTGGAAGTTGAATTCATGAATGCTAGAGAGGAATAGGAAATCCCGGAACCCTGAATCAACAGACTCAACTTCCAGTGCAAACAACTGTGGCTGAGCCTTCTTCTGTTCTAGTGGCCAAACACGTACCACCATCAGTGCTGCAAAGACTTGTGGGAAAACACAAGAGCTACACATTAATGTTCAGTACTGATGGAGAAAATTCATGATTCCACAGAACAAAGGAAGCTACGCTTTACAAGCAAATCTCTTTAATAAGAAGGAACTGTAATGGTGGGGAAAGTCTAAATGGGCCTCTGCAGCCTCTGCAGCCTCTGCAAGGTAGTGATGGGGTTTTCAAATCAGGAATCCATGAGATATGGCATCACCTGCCTCCTTTTCCGCTATGGTAATGGTTGCCAGAAAATGATTTGGACAGCAATGAGAAAGACTCTTGATCATCAGTACAGACACCTTGAGTTTCCAGAAGAATTATGATGCACTAGCCATTTCAAATGAATTTAAGGTTGAATCATCCCCAATTAGTGGTCCAGGCTTATCTTTCCACCCCTTGTTAGCCTTGATTGTCTACCTAATGCAGATACATATTAAGGTAAATTACATACAACGTAAATTCTACTCTTCATTCACACATGTACCAGTAAAATGTAAATTTTAAATCTCTAAATATTGAACTAAACTCCCTTTCTCTGATTAAAAAAAAAAAAACATTAGTTCTCACTTATCTAAAAAGCTCAGTTCAACCAATACACATTAATATTTTCTTCTACTCCTAAGTAGTGCATTTGGTCAGATACACTACAATGACTGAGCCAAGTACACTGGGGCCAGACACACTGAGATGACTGAGCCTTGAGAGATGTTGCTAGAGTAGCATCCTCAGCAACTACACTTTGTGGGATGCAGTTGGCATGTTGATTCAGATTGTCTCCATCATCTTTCCATGCCCCTTCTTTTAGCTTGTCTCTTGGGTGATCTCTGAGCACATCACTCCACAGGACATTATTGTCCTGCCTCATTGTTTTGTTTTGTTTTGTTTATTAGAATTAAGCTGATAAAGCAGGAAGATCATCAATTCTATCCATTCATTTTGCCGATGAAGAAAATGAAATTTTTCTGATTCCAATAACGCAGAGAATGGAGGAAATAGAAACTCATTCCTCTTAAGTCAAGCAGAAATATATCATAAAACAGAATAAACTGAAGCAATTGTTCAATACACAGCATGCCTCAAAAGAAATAAAATGGAAACCCTAGAGCGAATGAGAGAGGGCAAGTTTATTCTAGCAGGAAAAATGAGCTCTCAGGAACCGCCACAGTTCTAAGGGTTTCTGGGACGCAGAAGTCAGATGTCTGGTTCTGCTGCCCTTTGCCAATTTGTGGGGACTGGGGTAACTGTCCTCCCCTCATGCACCAACACACACAGGTAGTCACAGAAGGGCTTGCTGAGATCTCCTTCAAGAGAACTATTTCAGCACTTAGGTGATGCTAGCCCCAGCCAATTACCTCTCATGTCTCCAGTCCATGCTAAAATGTGGTCTGGGTGAGAGGTGACCCATTTCAACTTAAAAACTTTGCTTTTCCACCTAACAGACTCTAACTGAGGAATCTCCATCAAACTGGTGGATATTTCCTCAGAACTGTGTTGCGACCTGAGGCTCTTCCAAGTCAAGCCAATCTGGCCTTTATTCTTCCACAGATGTCAAGTTCACAGGACTGAAGATTCTGTCACATCACACACCTTCCCCCTCGATCTATCTGAGGCATTTTCCAAAGGAGGTTGCTTAGATATCCAATTCTATCTTGGTATTTATTTTCTGAGGACTCAAATCTGGACTTGTCTTTAATAGAATCGGAAATCTTAGCTGAGGACTCAGCTCCATCTCTTCAGTTGACACTTTGAGACCCTCAGACTGGGTCCTCTACGGAATAACTTGAAATAATAGAAGATCAAAACAAACAAAATGCTGACACACAGGGAAAAAGAAATCTGAAATATATTTATTTAATGGTAAAGGAACTATAGATAAAATGTTAAATAAACATAGGAAGTTTTAAAAATAATCAAACAATATGACATCATTTGCTTAAATTTAAAGGCAATAACATTAAATAGTAACAAAGACTGTATGGGCATGGACCATAGTTGTCTCTGTGCTTTCTATGTGTTTGAAATGTTTCCATATTTTCAAGTGAAATAAAAGAAATATATTTTTATTGTATTTATTTGTGAGTAGGTGTGTGACTATGTTGTGGGGGGGGGGTGACATGGAAGGAGAATTGTCACAGCAGAATGTAGCCTTGAAAAAAATATTTGTTAACAACTCAATAAATAACCTGAGATTCAAAGATATTCAGCAGCTCACTTTCTTGGCACATCAAATGCGGACTCCGGCACTGGCCCAGGAGTTTCAGGCCACCACTTAGGCTGCCTCTGTTGCTGCCTGTCTGTCAAGTTAGAAGCAACAGTTCGTGGGTCTTTGAAAGGATTTTGACTACGGTGGGTGAAAGAAAGCAATTAGTGTATCCCGTCAAACTGAATAATTAGAATCGATACTCTAATGGGAATTTTTATTCTCCCAGGAGCTGTCTTTCAAAGAAGAGTCCTCTGGCTGCAGCTTGACAACTGAGTGTTCAGAGGTGCACGGGTTAACAGGAAGCAGAATTGCAGGCCCAAAGTTTATGCAAAAGCATGGGAAAAGGATTGAGAGACACAAAGGTAATCATCCCAAAGGCAATTAAAGTACACCTGTAATATGCCAGTGATTACAGAGAACTTGCCACCTTCCTCCACCATTTGTATATCTAAGAGATCCCCCACCCCAACCCAGAAGTTATGCTCAGAAACCCACTTTGCCCAGAATCTAAATAATGCAACTGTCTCTCTTCTCTTCATTTCAGTCTGAAGTTGTCTCCTTTTCCTGGACAGAAAGTGGGAGGTGTTCTGACTCTGCAGGGTCCTACAAAGTCCAGATGGAGACACATAGTGCCCCGGTCAAGAACTACACAATCCATAGTAGAAACAGAACCAACGGGGGTCAAAACAAGGTCTACCAAGATGTATGATATCTGAAAAAGCAAACAGGCTAATTACCACATACAAAAAAGAACAATAAGCGTGTACTTTTATTAGGGTCCTTTTGTGTGTTTCTATTGTTCCAGGCAATTATTTTTATAACTTTAGAAAAACTGGATGCCTCTATACTAATTTTGATTACATGAGAATCTGAGGTGAGTATGTCCTTGAGGGTAAAGCTTTGTCTTTGTTCATCAGTAGACTTTTAAAGCTGGCAAAGTGCTTGGCACATTATTAATGTTTGTTGATTGAATGAAAGGATGAATAAATGAATGTAAGTGAAATTAAGACATATTTCTTACTGACAGACACTAATGACTAAAAAAGGCTTCCAACAAATGAGCAGAGTTGACAATTAAAGTGTAAATAGGAATCTAATGAATGTTCTAATTGATCTTCCCTGCTTTAAAATGTAGCCAGAATTTTTTAACCTTGAGATACAATTCTCAGCAAATTAGTAGACTGTCCTTGTGTGAAAATCTCTTTAATCAATCTAATAGTTTGTCTGCTCAACTATAGACTTTGTCTGCTGCCAAATTGGTGTTTTGTTTTGCTAGCCTTAACAAGAGTTATGTCTTAATAAAGTATTTATTATATGCATGGGCATATTATACATTTATATATGTTTAGTTTAGCACATTGGACTTTTATGAAAATATGGACTACATGTTATTTTTTAAAAGCTCTTTAATGATAATAAAGCTTAAAAGGAAAAGGAAATTCTTGTTCTTTTCTGATGGTTTTGCCTAAGAGAAAACAATAAGTCAAGCTTTAACAGGATTTTTTTTAATTGATTCTTTCTCTAGTTTTTTCCCAGGCCTCAAGAACTTGATTCCTAAAGACGTCTTCACCCCATTGAGAAGTTTGGCAACATTTACAAAGAAATAACCATGAGGTAGAAAAAAAATTTACTGTGATTTGACCACCCACTTCCAGGGTACAAAAGTTGGAGGCTGAATGGTGAGGTGGGATTTTTAACTTGAAATCTGTGGGCATGGTGTTGAGGAACATTATGTCCCTACCCACTGGAGGGGACAGGGCTGGTAGGTACTTTAGTCTCAATATCAGACAAAGCAGCTCCCATGGTACCACAGAGAGGGTTTCTGCTGTGTGCCAGGTCCTGACAGAAGCTGGTGGGGCATGATGGTCTCAAGCTAACTTCCTTCTTATGGAAGACCAGGGAAGTTGACAATGGAAAGGTTCCAACTGCTTCTTGGTACAAACAATGTGTGTTGTGATTAAGGTGTTCTGATCCCAAGGGGTAAGCCCTAAATACATATAATCATCCACAACTCTAAGTGGACTCAGCAGGTTTACTTATCTAGACATATGTATAAATATAAACACATGTAATAGTAATAATTAACAAAGAGGTCGTGATTTTGAGTTGGAATGGGAAGACGCTAGATGAGTTAGAAAGGGTACAGTGTGGGGTGGAAATGATGTAAATATAGTACTCACATACAAAATTGTAAAATAGAAAAGAATAAAAGTCAACTTTGAAGTTTTTAGAATACTATTCAAAGTAACTGTGAGGGATAGGCAGCCTTAACACAGTAGTGTCTCACCAAGTACAGGGAGATCCTCACGAAAGTGGCCAGCTACAACCACAGCCTACAGGAAGGGTGTCTGTATCAATCAAAGGCCTGAAGATTAGATTCCTCAGGTATTTGGGGGCTGGAGGTTGGAAATCTTTCAAACAAAGCATTACAATTTGCCAGGAGAAAAAAATTTAAAAAACGTGTCAGTCCTAATGATCTACCAATCTCTGAGAGAGCAGCTATCTATTACTTCCAAGAGGGATGGATTAAAGCCATTATTTTCCTTTGAATTCTCCAACAACCCACCCACGCATTCCCATGGCCCTTCCCTGAGCTGCAGTTAGCTGGCTCAGGAGGAAGTGTGGTAGGGAAGAGGCAGGAGGTCAGGGAACACAGACAGCTCTCCTTGAAGTTGCTTTGAGTCCTTCAGGCCACCACCTCCTACAGACCTGGGGCAGGCGACAGTGAGAAGCCTCATCTTCAACTAGCATTGAGACTATCACAGGAAAGCACAGCCTCTAATGGCCAAAATATCCCACCCATCTAGGCTAGAAGGACACAAAGATGCCTCATTAGCTGAGATAACCGAAAGAGCTATTGTGTTTCAGGAACTCATCCAGGAACAGAAAAGAGTTTGTCTCATGGAATGGGTGAGAGGTCAGTGGGGAGTATGAAAATGACCTTTTGAGCCCGCCTGTAGGGACTTCACTTGTTAGTTACAACAAGGATGTGTTCCAACACCTAGATTCCAGAACCTTCTGTTTCCTGGTGGTTAAGTAGGGATTCCGAGGAAGTGTGAGGAAAAGGTTGCATTTCATTTTCTGCTTTCTATGTTGCTCTGTAAGCTAAGAGAGGTTGAGGCAGATTCTGCCCAGTGCCTCCAGCCCCTACTGCATCTCCTGAAGCCCAGTTTCTCATTAACTCTGACTCAAGCAGTCAAACAATAGCGTAAATTCATTTTGCTGGGAGTTCAGAACTTGGTATTTGGCTCTGCACTCCTCCGCCCACTACAGCTTCCATTGCCCCACAATAACTGATTCGTTATTATTCAGACTATTCGTTATTATTATTCTGCTGGAAATAGACCCCAGAGAAACTTGGTCTCCCTGACTCAGCACCCTCCCCTCCCAACAGACTCCTCCCCAAAAGGACACCACCTTACAAGCTCTTGGCTTGTCTCCCATCTTTGTTCCCTTCTCCAGGGACTCAGCTTCTTGCAGGAGGCTGGCCTGGGCTCGCCACACCCATCGGGGTAGTCCTAGCCCTCCAAGGAGCTGTGACTTCAGCCTCTACCCTTAATGTTTAGCGGCTCAAGTCTCAGTGTGTCTGGAGCCTGAACCTACAGAAAGTTGCAACAACAAAAACCTGAGGCTTAGAGGAACTCATTTGTAACTCTTTCCTGTCATGAGAAGTAGTGCCACGGTTAAAGAAGAAAAGCAGAGAGGAAAAGTGGGCTCTTAAAAACCGGGCTGCCCTTATTATGTCGGACTAGGGCAGTAACCACAAAGTGTTCTTAATGTTACTCGGCGGTTATCATTTCAAATCAGACCAAGACCAGGAAGACGCAAGAGTAATCATGAGATAGGAGGCCTGCCGCGTAGTTCCAAATGTGTTCATTTATTCATTTGCACTAACGGCCTCGGAAATCAGTGGAGTGGTATCCAGGTGTAAAGGGGTAAAATACTTTTCCAACCCTCATAGTCAGAGGACTAATTCGAATTTCAAAAGGAACACTAACTTGCTTAGGGTACTATAAAAAAAGAAAGGGGAAAGAGTGCAGATTCCACCCAGCTTTAATCACCGTCCACGGCAAGTTTCCCTAATGACTTCCAGCTGCCTCCATTTCGCTAGCTGCTTTGACGGAACTCTCCTACAAACTTGGAACATTTAACGTAGGGGGGAAAAAAGGTTTACTTTGCCTTCCACTGCATTCTAACCAAAAGCAGATTTTTCTTGGATTGTATAAGAATGTGATGAGTTGGAAGGGGTGGGGGAAGGGAAGGGCGGAGCCAGAAGCCCGCCTCTGCTTTTTGCAGTCTCCACAAACCGTTCGGAGGCACAGAGGAAAAAGCGCAGACCTAGAAGCTCACTCCCCTGTCTTGTAGAGGCCAAAGGTCGCTTTGACTTCAGTGTACTCCTAAGTTCTGAAGTGAAGAGACTGCCCAGAATTAAGAGACAACGGGTGCTTCCAAATAGTGTTAAATTTTAAATGCTTCCCCCTTCTCTCTCCCGCTCCCTCTCCATCACAATGTGGAAGTATTTACATCTAAAATTGCACTAACTGAATAGCCTGAAGCTAAGTCATCTCTTTCTTGGCATAGGGGAATGAGCAGAGAACAATGAAAATATGGGGAATAATGTTATAAAAGATGACATTTTATTAATGCAGGTCTCTCTTCTGTTTTTTTTTTTTTTTAATGGCTCTGGGGCTTGAATCCAAGGCCTCAAACATGCCATCCATGCACTCTGAATAAGGAAGTCTATTATAAATCATGAGCTGGGGTTTCAAATCCTTTTTGAATCTTAATTTTCTTCCAAGTAGGATATTACGCTCTTTAAAAGCAACAATCACCACCTCTTGGGGTTCTCTGCCTTCCCCACAACCTCTTGTAGTTCCCTCACACATTAGGTTGGTCTTCCATGAAGACCTGTTGGAGAAAGAAAAGCTGTTGGGGATGATCTGGCAAGAAGGAAAAACAAGACGACATTGCCTTTCGATGAATTAACAGAGCATTTCCTCCTGTGATTCCAGGCATCCATGGTGTTTTCAGGCGGCAATGCATTCTCAATGTAGAGGCGGGTTGCACATTTTTATTTGTAGGACATATAGAGAAAAACTTTGGTGGGTCTTCAGATTTCTCTACTAAAAATTATCTCAGACATCTGAAAAACCTATTCACCTTTTGAAAAATTATTGAAAATGAACCTGTTACTACTTTTTACCAACTAGGCCAGTAAGAAAATGCTACCTGTAATCTATCTCAGGTCCTTTGTTAATACTGAGTGTTTAACACCAAGTCCTTGAGAGTGGGAAATTTTTAACAAATTAATAAAAGAGCAGTATTTAAATTCTCAGAGGTACAAGAAATAATAGCCAAGTCAGTCTTGGAGACACACCCAATACTTACCTACTTTCATGATAACAATTTTTTTAAGAATATTGAGCACAAGAGATATTGATACTCTAGTAGATTTTTGTCTACATCTTACTTTTAAGAATTTAGGCTCCATAACATAATGTCTATCTTTAAAAAAAAAAAAAAAAAAAAGAATCTGAAGATAATCATCCTGTTGGCTGGAGAGAGAGCCAAATCTTGTCCTTGAGTTACATTCAAATGTCAAATACAGTCTTGACTTAGAGATGCATCTTTCCTTCAGAGATTCATGGGGTTAAATCTCCCTAAGACACTTGAATTTCTCCCTGTTATGTTTTCTTCAGGATTTTATTTTGTATTTTTAGTATGTCCAAGTTATCTGCATGATTCCCAAGTTTACTATCAAAAATTCGTGCAGAGGTTCTCAAACATGAGGGACCATGAGCTAAAAAACAAACAGATCCATCAGTTTACAATGGCTGGATTTTGCCAACTGGTAAACTCCAGGAATTATGCTTGCTTTTGAATAAATTCTCCATGTCTTTCTGATATCATTCCAGCAGAATTCCAGCCATGCAATTGTTCATTTCCAAAATAATAATTCTGCAAATGAAATGGGTCAACAATGTAGAGTGTAAGGGAACTATATTCTACTGAGAGTTCCTTCTGCTTGACCACCATTTTAATGTATTCTTAATCCTCTTAATGCATTCTTCATCTTATTTTTCATTAAATAGACTCATACAGAAAATGTCACTAATAAATATTCCTATACCATAGTTCTTTCCCTTCCATGGTTTATGTGTCTTACCTGCTTTTCAGATTATAAGTTTCTTAATTACAAAGGTAGTGCCTTATACATCTCTCCATCCTGGCCAGCAGCTCATACATAGACAACATTAAGAACAGCTTGTTGAATGAATAAAAGCACTCAACCCTACACCCTGGAAGAAAAGTATTAAAAAAAATCTAGAAAATATTAATAAATAATTTCAGATAAACTATTAACAAGTTCTCAAGACTAACACTTCTGGAATGTCTACTAAGAAGGGTCAAACTAAGCCCATAGGGTGTAAACACAGCTGTGTTTCTCCCTGGGATATGATTAGTTTTGATTTATTGCACATGTCCACCTGCAAAGCTTCTCAAAGCACACAGAGTCATAATCTCCAAAGTCACCTAGTGACAAGTGAGTCCCTGGGCTCCATTGTTCACCTGGATCAGCAGTCCTCATTTATCTACTCCGCATCTCAGAACTGTTCCCAGCCTCGAGGCCTGCAAAGTTAGACTCCATCAAATCAAGTGGGTGATAATTTACAGTGTAAGTGTCTGTTATAGAGTAGTGAGTTATTTCTCTTCTTTGTCTTTTTTCTTCTCAAAGAATAAAACTCTAGAATTATAAGCTCAGTCTAGATTTATGCTAAGTTCTTTTTCTTGAGAAGATATGTGTGTTACCACGTCACAGGTCATTCAAAGATAAGGTAGACTTGAAAGATCCAAGGAAATAGCTCAATACTCTTCCCCACAGCCACCATCACCAAAAAAAAAAAAAAAAAAAGACTCAGGGGACACATGTTAGTTACCATGGCAATGAGCAGAAGATTGCAAATAAAGGAGGGGCTCAGGGAAAGTTCAAATTTGAAAATCAAGGTACAGGTCCAGAGTGGCAAGACCTATAGTTCCCGTACCCTCTAGACTGTAGACAGAGGATAATGAGTTCAAGAGCAGCCCAGGCTACACAGTAAAATTCTGTGTAGAAAACTATACACACACAGACACACACACACACACACACACACTCACACACACACACACACACACTCACAGAGAGAGAGAGAGACAGACAGACAGACACACACACACACACACACATACACACACACACACACACACACACACACACACACACACACAATCCATAAGGAAAACACGCTGTCCAAGTAGCTTTCAAATTCTAATCAGGTTCTAATCAGATCACCTTATACGTCATAGCTTACAGATTGGATAATATTTGTTCTTGTTTTCGAGTAAAATAACTCACAGACAATGCTCAGCCACATTCAGAGGATGTATACCATAAACTGAAAGGAAGTTAAACTTTGTGACTCCCCAGTGGGGCGGGGGGGGGGGGGGGGGGGGGCGGGAGTTACTGTGTTCACTCTATCTTCCCACTCCTTCAAACAGTGTTCCTGGACAAGCCAAATTTGACAGTTATTGGTCTTATCAACAAAGGTGGACTTTCTGCTCTCACCTTTCTTACTAGTCTCGGAAAAGAGAAGAGAGCATGAGAAAAGTCAATTAACCAAGAGCCAGAGAGATGGCTCCGCAGTAAAGGAGCTTGCCATCAAGCCCGATGACCCAAACTCAATCCCTGGAACTCAGAGAGAGCCAATTCCTGACTCCTTCAAGTTGTCCCCTGATCTCACCACATGTACTGTGGTGTGCATCACCATGGTATCCTTGCCTCCCTCAAAAAATAGACAAACAAACAAATGTAAAATATTTAAATCAATTTACCCACCAAGATAAAATATGTATTTCCCACTTGACAGATGGAAGAAGTCGCCACTAGTTTTGAGATTTTAGGTCAATGTTTCTCAAGTACACAGAACTAGTTCCTTGTATTTAGAAGCAAACATTATTTGATAAGGAACCCAGAACAAAATTTGTGTCCAATCCTGGCTCAGTCTATTACTACATTTTTTGATGTTGAATAAATTATTTTAAATCTGTTGAGTTTTTTCAATGATAAAATGAAGGGCTAGGGGAAAGTCAATGATACTTTCTAGAGTCACCTCCGATGTTGTTGAGAGAATCCAATAATATGGGAGAAATTTTAAATGAGGTTTGTAAACTCTAAAGGAATATGAAAACATATTTATTGAACACATTTGCTAAACTAAATATATCTAATAGGAATTTTCTATCATATTAAACATGGAATTTTAAAAATGTTTCTTATAAGAGAGCATATAAATTAATAATTATACCTGTTACATAAAGAGCTTCCTTATGAGTAAATACTGCCTATACCTACTAAGAGCAGCTACCATAACTATAAAGATAAATTCTTGCAGAAAGTTCCAATGTTTTGCTTCATTGGGCTTTGGGGAAATATTTTATAAGTTGTAGTCTATTCCTCTTAACTGGATTCTAATGTGCATATGAAGGATAACTCTCTAGATGCTCACTCTTTCCAGAAAGTATTTACTTAGAGAAAATTAGAATTTAATTTATACTGGATGATCAATAAAGACCTTTATGCATGCAATACATCTAATACACCGCAGCCAGATTAATTTCCCCAGTCAGTGATTAATTGCCTACTCTGTCCCTGGTGCTGGAGCAGGTGCCTGGAATACAGCTGAGAGCGTAATGGGCCAGGTCTCTGCCCTTCGAAATGTCAAATCCATAGTCTCCTTTCAGAGCTCATCTTTCTCAACTTCTGGGAGGTTTGATTTGCTTGCCAATTTGCCTCCTCAAAACTTGCCTCTTTCTCAAATCTGAAGACCTTCTCCTTCTCCTCCCCCTCCTCTTCCTCCTTCTTCTCCTTCTTTTTTCTTCCTTTTCTTCTTCCTTTTTTTTTTTTTTTTGGTTTTAAAACTGACTAAGTCCAATTAGTGCTGCCCATATATGTATGTGTGTAGGGTCGTCCCTCAGGGCATGGGCAACCCACCAACACTCTCTCCTAAGTGAAGTGACTCTTCTCCCCTCTGTAACCATCACACGAAGACATGACTCTCGTTTAATGTAGCAGATGGATACTATCAGCCAAGTGCTCCAATCCCTTCTCCTAAACTATCACCCTGCCGTTGGTAGCCATATGACACAGTTCTCAGTGATTCCATATAAAATAAGTCTATCCTGTTTCTACAGGGTATAGATACCATTGCTTACTCTTTCTCATTACTTTTGCTGAATTTGAAATAATTACTAGAGCCTCCCCTCGGAGGCCACGGGGAAAGGTCAACAGAAAGGGAAAACTGGATGTCATTGCACATTGGGCTTAGGGCTCAGCTAACTATCCATTTCAAAACTTCTTGTTTTGTGGGGGGGAAAATAACAACAACAAACAACTTCTGCTCAATGTGCTGTCATAAGTCCATAATCCCAGCACTCATAAGGCCAACAGAGGGTAAGTTTGAGAACAACTTGGGTTACATAAAGAGAGCCTGTCTCCAAAAAGGGTCAAAGAACAAAACAAAACACCTATTTATAAGCTACCTCCACTAGGTTTTCCTATTACTTGCAGCCAAACACATTCCTAATTAACACATGTTATCTTTCTTATCCTCTTAACATTTATTCTCTGCGGAAATCTGACGTTTTTTCTCCCTATTCCTTAAAGACCAGATTTCTGTGGTCTCAGGTGTTGTCTATGGACAGTCACAATGCAGCTACCTCTGTTGTTCTTTCATTAAGTCATTCTGCAGCTGCAGGTGACAGACACCTCAGAACTGGGGATTGATAGGCAAGCAGAAAGGTTCCAGTTCAGTAGCAGTAAAGTACATACCCTAACTCTAATTCACTGCTGGTCACAGCTACACTACGACACCCTTCGCCAAACACCAGTTTAAATGAACACATCCTCCTCAATACTCTCACCACATCCCTTGATTGACCTTACCAGAGCTTATGTGGTTATATAATGTGTCAGTTGATTTTAACGTATATCTCCCGTTAGAAAACAATGAGGCAATCATATTTGCTCTGACTTTCCGCTCTCAGCTAACAGCTGCATCAGAGACCAAAATCAGAAACCTCTAGATTGTTAATATTCTGATCCACCCCTTGACATCCTACCTCTTGGCAACACCCTGTGTCCTGATGTAGAAGCCTCTTCTTAGGGAAAAACTCCGCCCCTTCCTCTCTCTCTCTCCTTCCACTCCCACGAAGTGTGCATATCTCTCTCTCTCTCTCTCTCTCTCTCTCTCTCTCTCTCTCTCTCTCTCTCTCTCTTATCTCTCTTTTTCTCTTCTTTCCCTCTTTCCTCTCCTCTCTCCGTTTCTATTATAATAAACCATTTCCACGTGGATGTAGCATCTAGGTTGTGAATGTCCACCAGCCACCCTGCCGCCATGCCCACATGGAGTGGGTCGACCACCAGCCCTCCACTGCATCTGCCCAGCATGACAGCATGGTTCCCTGCACTAGTGGGATACCCTGGCCTGGCCAGCCGGGGATTTCCCACACGAGCATCATTCTTAACATAGGTCTTCTCTGGCTTCTCTGTGGACCCCTCACATCCAACTGGTACCCACATTCCCCCAGTTTTAGCAGTTTTGTGTTTCTTCGTCTTCATTAGTATAATTTATCTTTCCTTCCTGCAAACACTCCTCGACCCGCATAACCTAGGACGATTGCTATTACGACAGACTGCTAACTCTCCTAGCATGTAAGTTCCTTCTCTCTGCCCTTCAGTCCAACCAAGCATTATGCCAGATTTACAGATTAGAAAAGTAAGGTGACAAGAATTTATGTAATTTATCCCAAATCACTGAAAGAATAAGTAGCAGGGCCGGGCACTGTGGTCTCATACTCCTAACTGTGAGCCCTGCGGAAGGAAGTCAATGCAGCAGAAACTGTAACATGTGTTTACTCTGGGATCAACTATGGTGCCTGCCTGTCTCCCACCCTTTCCCTACCAGGGATCTGCTTCACTGTGGGCTATCAAAGGAATTTTGAGACAAACAAACAAGTAAAAAGGAAAGATAAAGACAAGGGAATTCACCCAGGGGAGAGCCAAGGAGGAGGAAGCAGTTGATAAGGTTGAGGGAGGGAGAGATGGGAAAAGAAGTGGGCGAAATGCCTGTTCAGAGCTGTGTTTAAACCAAGTGGATCTGGCTGATGTTTTACTTAGCTCTACAGGAGGAAAGTTTCAAGTTGGTCTCTTCCTCAGAAACATTTACAAGGGTCAATCCTTGTAATATCCTGACTCAAAGTCAGAGTTGGCAGCTAAATGTCACAACTCACTCACCTCTGCTCTAAAAGCTCTGACCTCTCCCCCTGGAAATGATTGTTCTCTGAAAAGTCGGGCAGCTGTGGCACAATTCTGATTTTATCGGAGAGTAATTTGGGCCTGTGTTTAGGGTAGTAATTTCTCCTCTATAGCAGCTAAAAGCCTTTCAATAAATCAGACAATTAACCTTCTATGCCATTTCACCCAAATAACCTTCTAGAAATTTACCAGTGGACCCCTACCCCACCCCAATCTTTTCAAAGCACCGCTGCCTCACTCAGTATCACATTTGTCACAGGCAGGGGCTGAAAGGCACTGCACCACATCATCGGAAAGCTACCCTGGTTCAGTTGGTTGTACTGGCTCTTCTTCCGTGTTGGAAAGGCAGAGACAAAGGCGGCATCAATGACTTCCTCCTGACGACAGGAAGGAAAGCTGTGACAGAGGCACATGGCAGCAGTGGGCCTGGGTTGGAGGAAGGCTTCCAGCTTGGAGGCTTCAGGACCCTCAACACTGTCCCTTGATACCAAAGAGTTTCAAGGAAGCAATGCAGTGTGCAATTGCAAATGAGTCCTAAGCGCGCCCACTCCGCGCCTCTGCTCCCTTTCTCTTGTTCTGCTTTTCAAAACAAATTTTCACCCCTAGCCAAAGGGCCACATGTGCAAGGAAGGCACACATTTCTGTTTTTACTTTTCATTTGTTTGGTGCTTATTTGTTTCCGTAATATCGGTAATAAAACACATTAACAGGAAGATCTCCCTCATTGTGCCGGGGTTTATAGGAGAGATGCTTTAAAATTTTATAGATTTACTATCACTTTTATTTTCAGTTCTATATTATTTAGAATTTAAGTGTTCCATTCATGAAATAATAATGACTGACACTTACTGAGCGCTTTCCACATGCCAAGCTCTGTTCTCAGTGCCTCATACATATTAATTTTGTCTTCAAAACAATCCTCCGAGGTGGGTGCTCTTCTTAGGAGTCCTGTCTTTGCAGATCACTGGAACACAAATGTTGCAGTCATTTGCTCAGGTCATTAATGCATGGGGCCCACACCGCAGAGCATCCTAATTACAGGCCATCGTATGGATGGCCACGGCTTGTTTTCCCTTCTTCCTGTGCTCACTTCAGTGCCGTCCGATATTTTAACGAACAGCATCAGTTTAGTGAAGACACGGGGATGCACACTCCATAATTGAGCATCCCCAGATCATCCTTAAGAACCTTTGGTAGAAGCTGTAGATCATCCCTGTAGTGCCCTGGGTGCCTGGCTTTTCCAGTTTTGCTTGGAGTTGGATGGAGCCATGTGATAGGTTTCCAAAGATAGTGTCCTATAGTCTCAGATGCTGTTGTTAGGTCACATAAGGGAAGAATTTATTATGAGATGTAGTAACATCAAAGTCATTGTTGATGATGGTTAAGAATTTGCCTGTGAAATTTTGTTAGAAGTGTTATTGTCTTGGTAATGTAGAGTACAAGAAATTACTTCAGTAGTGATAACAGAAATAAGGTATAGACTGCCTTAAAGCTCTGCTTCTCTTACCCAACACACTAAGAAACCCATCTTGCCCTTGTCCCCCTCTATATTCTTACACATATAGGTCAAACTCTCCTAAAGAAAACCATTAACCTGTCTTCTTTACTCTACTATTGCAATACTGCATATTCACAACATTAATTATCATGGCTTTATGATGAATGGAGTATGCTTCTGAGAACCTTAATGGTGGACTCAGTCATGTGGTTGACTTTGGTCAATTGGACATTAGCAGAGAGAATCTGGATAGAAAAGCTGGAAGTGGCCTGAGCAATCGGACTTGGCCGCTCTGCACGCATACATCTCCTTGAGTTAGCTCATGCACCCAGGATTGTTCAGTGGTCCCTCTACACACCACAGCTAACCGCAGCCTGGAGAGATGTCTGGATACGTTAACCTGCTTCAGCCAATGCACAGTTGTCCTGAGAAGCCAATAACACTTTCGTTAGAAGCTATTGATTCAATAGTTACATTTCATAGCATTATTGTGAATAAAGTGACTGTGACATAATTTGATTTAGAAAACTTTCAACTCTTCTTTCTAAGTAAGGTTCCATGTTCTGTCTGGATTCTTCTCTAATTAATTACAAGTGTCAGATTGTTTTCAAGGTATCATGAAGCTGCTCCTGCTCCAACCAAACTATACACCCCAAATGTGATTTTGGTTCAGTCTTTCTTAAAAATACATAGAGTTAAAAAAATTGAAGAGAGATTAATGGCTATGCCCAATCTCTTTTATCTCCCAGACCATCTAAGGGGTAAAATGGCACATCAAATATCACATTTCTAACTATACAGAACAATTCCAATCACATTCCTGGCTGGTTCATGCTGTCTGTCCTGACTCCTAATTGAGGATGCTTGGGTCCAAAGTGTGTTTAGAAATAAAAAAGATAATTCAGCATTATAAACAGCTATTTTCTTGTTTTGTAGTATCCATAGTCCCTTTTTCTAAATCTCTTTCTCTATTGTATTTGAAAATCTACCCCCAGAGAGAGAGAGGAAGGGAGGAAGACTGATAAAGTAGGTTTTTATCTTTTGTACTTTTTCTTACTATCAGTCACATTCTCCAAAAACATATATATATATATATATATATATATATATATATATATATGTTTTAATTGTTTCATTGGAAGGTCTTACTAAAAGTGATGTGCTCAACAGCATCACAAAATTATTGAGCTAATTACTTCATTTTATGAGGAAGGAAATTGAGCCTAAAATGTAGCAATACTTAGCCAGGGTCATACAGCTACCTAGATAGCAGAAGGAGATGAACTAGATCCCAGGATTCTAGGACCTCCTGAAGCACACATTTCTCATTTTCAATTAGCAATATATTACCAGGAGAGATAGAGACAGGCAGAGACAGAGAGACAGAGATACAGAAATAGACAGAGACAGAGAGACAGAGATACAGACAGACAGAGATACAGAAATAGAGAGAAAGAGACAACACAAAGATAAAGAAACAGAGATAGAGAAAGGCAAGTATATCTTGTTAACTCCAATCTCTCATTTTCCTGCAAGAATCTGCATTTGAATTTTTTCCAATATATTTTATCTAAACATCTCTTTATAGGGTAGAGACAGCAGTTTTCACATCAGAATTTAATCTAAATACTCTTCAGGGATTTCAAAAATCAGTATAACATTTATTCTTTCAAGAGAACCATTTCTTAAAAGAATAGAAGATTGTCTTTTCACTGCTATGTTTTGAAACAAACATAAATATCTATTTTGTATATTTAAAAGGCACCTTTAATCTTTTCATCTGGAGAGCTCAGGGCTTTAAGAAACAACTCATTAATTCTTCCCTACCTCTCCTTAGAAGAGAGGACAACACAAATGTTCAAAAGCTGTCAATTGTTCCAAGCTCGCATAGGTCACTAACACAAAATGCCCTGAAAGGGTTCAGTATGTTTTGTAGAGAGTGCTATGAATAATAATTTCCACAAATCTAGCATTCATTAAAATTGTGTTCTGTTTTACACATCATAATGTAACTTTATATCTGTTAGCATTGTTCTCTGTATTTATGTATAATTAGATTATTTTTGTACATGTTTATATTATATATCTTATTATATATCATATGTACCATACTACACATTTATATTATACATTAACATTATGCATATTTACATTAATATATAAACATATTAATAAAGGAAAATATTGTAATCGATTAACATAGGAATGTATATATTGTGATAGTGTATGTTAGTATATATGTTAGTTAATATATTAATATTGCATGTATATATTAGAATCATGCAATGATGCTAATATTATTAGTCTCATTTTATAGATGATTAAGAATCTTAGAGATATAGGTATCCTTTTTTGTTGTTTTGTTTTGGTTTGGTTTGGTTTGGTTTTTCGAGTTAAGTATCTTTTTCAAAGTAGGCACAGCAGAATGAGCATTCCCAATTTCTGGCAAAGAGGTCAATGTCTTTCTTACAACATGCTATCAGGTCATAATTAGGCTAACTCCAGCACTGAAACATGATTAAAACAGTTCAGGGGTTTTCTTGGTGGGTTGCCATAGTAAATAAATCTGCTTTGATAGGGCACTGTGGCTTTTTTTTTTTTAATGGACTTCGTTTGCTTCATGAATGAGTTTGCAGTGTTGGACCTCAGGGATGGGACTTCCTATAGAGTAAAGAGATGCTGTGACCTAGAAGAATGTCCAAAGAGTATTTCTCAGTGTAGGCAGTACTCATGCCTTATTATAGAAGGATGTTACATAGATATATTTGCTTTACAAAAATGTGTTGAACATGAACATTGTACAGCTTCTGTATGTATGTTACAAATCATTACAGTTTTTGTTAAAATTAGCCTTTAAAATGTCCAAAATATGCTTAAAATAAGCCCATGCTGTGCCTCTGAGAAAACTGTTTGTATCACCAGCAGTGAGATAAACGGGGCAGAATGGCAGAGGCTGCACCTGTGGGCTTTGAATGTGATGGGTCTTGTTCATTTTCATCCCAATTAAACCTCTCTAAGGCTCCACATTCTTTCCTATGAAAACAAAAGGCTCGAGCTTTGTGAGGTCTTATTGTAATGTTTTTGTTCTTTGTTACCTTATCCTCTAATTAAGATTTTTGTTTGACTGTGTGTTCGTCCAAAAAAACAGACAGCAAGATGAAATTAAATGTGAAATAGATTTATTGGGGAAAGCATCCAAGGCGGCTGGGAGAGATGTCAGACTGCAAAGCAAGTGTGAACTTTCTGGAGGTGAAAGGGCAGGCCTCATCAAAATAGCCTGTTTAAAAGGAACCAGGTTTGAGGAGAAGGAGAAATAATGAATCTAACTTTGATATAATGAGCTTGAGGTGTTTTCAGACATCAATTGCGAGATGTCACAAGGAAATATGAGTCTGAGATATGCTAAGGTTGTGTTTGTGAGTCATCTATATATAGGCTGCAGTTGAAGTCAGAGGCATAATGAGAGAGCGTGGGAAAAGAGCATCAAGTAAAGAGGAAAGGTCTTCAAGTGCTGAAAAGTTCTGATATTTCAAATCAGGAGACAAAGGAATTAAACTGGAAAGGTAAGTACACAGGAAGTAGAAAACAACTGTGCAGACAGTTAAGGGAAGTTAGGAGTGTTCAGCCATGACAGATGCTGAGGGAAAGTTGAACAGGAAGAGGCATGGGACACCCACTGGATTTGGAGACATTCCTGTTGTAACCTTAACAGGGATGGCTACTGGTCAGTGCTGAGCACAGGCCAGTGCCTCTTACAGAGACAGACATTGTACAATCTAAACCCAAGTGGCCAGAACGCGGGGGAAATGAGAGTGGTTAGCTGCAGATGTAGGCAGAGATATACATGTCTGGAAATGGAAAGGGGAGATGTCCAAATCTCATCTAGGTATTCAATCCTATTTTTAAAAAAAATACCACTGCAAGCAATAAAGAAGAGAGAATGAAGGGATTATGGACAACAAAGTTTGAAAAATAGTTTTGAAAAATTCAGAAGGGAATGATCAAAGCACAAGTTAAAAGGCACATTGCCTCTTGTTGACTACACAGTTGGAACAGGCCCATAGAGCAGTGACGCTACGTAACTTTCCAGGTGTTGTAGGCTGGCACAGGAAGGGAAATGTTTGAGATAACCTGAGACGGACTTTATGCCAGATGAGCAGAATAAAAAGCCAAGAAAGAACAAAGTAGTGATATGGCCACAGTGCCACTGACGTCAGTTCAATAACAGACTCGTGACTAGGAGGGGCATATGGGAAGGAAAACTGACACACTGAGAACTCAAGGCATTAGGGACAGATCCCCAAAACCTGAACCTCTTTCATCCTTCACTTTAAATAACTCTTGAAAAGCCAGTCAATTTGATGGTCATGGAAAAGAATGCGACATATCTCATATTTGAAAAAAAATCAAGTGCATTTATTTTAGCAAATACAAAGCAATTTTTCTATACTTATAGAGATGTGATAAGGGAAGTAAAACTAGTAACATTTACTATGAAGAAATTCAATGTAGCAAAGATGTAATAAATTTGAAATTTTCTGGTAATCACATTTTAAAAAGCTAAAAAAAAAAAAAAACAAAAAACAAAGCTTGCCAATTTCCTTTGTAATGTTGGGCACCTCTGCTGAGCATCAATATGGCAATATGGTCTGTAAAGTTTCTCTGAGTGTTTTCTTTGTTCCAAAATAATGGAAGCAACCAAGAATTATGTACTTCACAGTAGAAGTCCAGAGGAAGAGTAACAGATGGCTGGAAGAACATGAAAGAGAAGACTGACTCTGTCCTTCTCTCCTGGGGAAGATTCTCCACAGCTGACTGCAGTGGAGTCATTTCTCTCCCATTTTTTTTTCTGCAAAATCTGTGCCTTCCACCAGTGTGCATCAGGCAAGTCTTCTTGGTTAGCAGAGAAAACTCAGCATGAATTCTGAACTCCGCCATTTAATCCACTCTGGACAGAAGAAAAGATGAAAAGAGAGAGACAGACAATTTCCCAGAGCATAAACAACTTTGGTTTAAAAGTCATTGCTCACAAGGCCTATATTCCCCTAAGATGGGAACATTGTTTTATTGAGAGCAGAACCTGATCTGAAGCCCTTTGAACTGGTGGTGTGGTTTTAATTATACTTCTCTCTTCACTCCTCAAGCGAGCCACCTCCAATGGTCCCATTTGAAAAGCCTCACTCTTTTGTATTTTCAGTCTGCTCAAGTTTACAACTCATCATTTCTAATTAGTGAAAAGCCTAATTTTATAAACAACTAAACTATCACAATAGCAACTGGTTTCTCAACTATTAGAGGTTTAGTCAAGGACAATGATAAGAATGATTTCCAGAGCTTGAACCCATCTGCTATCAGTAGGGTTAAGGTTAATTCTGTAGTTTGGAAGATAATAAAATATCATAGATTTAATAATCTTATGGTGATTTATTAATGTCTGAATATTGAAAAGATGTCACCCAAAGAATACTACTCATTGGCAGTTTAGTATGACAAGGACTTGGGAAGAATAACCTAAGAAGAAAGCTCATTACTTGATGAAGAATCATTCACTCCTGCTACTTAGCACTTACTGAACACTGAGAAGCTGTGTGTCCATTTGTATATTCATCATAAAAGGACACAACTTTGGATCAATAATGGTTGATCTTGATTGTCAACTTGATGGGCTTTAGAATTGCCATGGAAACATCTCTGAGTATTTCTGTGAGGAATTTTCTAGGTTAGATTAATTGGGAAGACACACCCTAAATGTGGTAGCACCTTTCTACTTGCTGAGGTCACATAAAAGGAGGCCTTTTATGTGTCATATAAAAGGTCACATAAAAGGGGGTGGGACTGGAGAGAGGGTTCTGAAGTTAAAAGCGCTTGGTGCTTTTGCAGAGGACCCACATTTAGTAGGCAGCATATGGTGGCCAACAGCTGTTTGTACCTCCAGTTCAAAGGATCCAGTGTCTTCTTCTGGCCTCCACACGCACCATGCATGCACATGGTACATATACATATGTTAGGTAAAATACCATACACATAAAAAAAAAGTAAAGTACTTAAGGATAAAGGATGCTGAATGTAAACATTCCCCTTTCTCTGTTCCCCAACTGCAGTTGCAATGTGTCCAGTCTCCTCAAGGTCCTGATGCCATGCTGACCCCACCATGGTAGACTATATCCTTGAACAGTGAGCCAAAATAAGCTCTTTCTTCCTTCTTATACTTCTTACTGCAGAAGCAAGACAAGTAACTAAAATGGTATCTCTTTTTTCTTTTCTTTAATCTCCAGATTAGTATAACAGCCCTAAAGAAAGATACTATAGTTTAGGGCTGGGAATGCAGCTCCATTGGTATAATTCTTGCCTGGCATCCATGAGGCCTTTAGTTTTATCTTCAATACTACCAAAGAAGTAAACAACAACAATAACAAAAAGAAAATAGAGGTTGGGCAGTGGTGGCATCACCGGGGAGGCAGAGGCAGGTGGATCTCTGAGTTCGAGAGTAGCCTGGCCTACAGAGTAAGTTCCAGGACAGCTAGAGCTGCTCAGGAAAACCCTGAAAAAATAAAAGAGAGGAGAAGGAAGGGAGGGAGGGAGGAAGGAAACAAAAAATTGGCTTACTTAAAATGGAATCAGAACCCTGACTGGCAATGACTTAAGAGTCCTTTATCAAAAAATAATCACTAATAGCTCTGTCCTACAGTAACAAAATTGTTATCTTTCACCAAAATGAATATAAACCATGCCTACAATCAAACTCAGAAACCGTTACTGCCCATGATAAAACATTTGGGTTTCCTAACCCTGTGAGGCTTAGAGAATCAGTATAAATATGCAAAAATTCTATCATTAATCCCTACCAATAACAAACAATCCATTGTCTTCTATATAAGAAACTTGTTTTTGCTTTGTGTATCCCTGCCAGGATGCGAGAAACCGACAGGCTTCTTAATTTACATGAAAAGTAAAGTCTTGAGAACCTCATAGCACTTAGCAAGAGTCGAGTCGGAATGTGTGGACAGACATACAAACTTTATCTCTAAATGTATATGTGTGTATGCACTTGGGGAGAAGCTGGCTTCGAGTGCCTTCTTCAACTGCCCTTATTTTTTGAGATGGGATCTTTCACTAAATCCAGAGTTCACTGACTTGGCTAGACTGGCCAGTAAGATCTAGGGATCCTCTGTCTCCATCTCTCTGGCCCTGGGCTTTTCTGCGTGTGCTGCTGTACTAAACCCATGGTTCTAAAGATTGAAACTCGTGTCTTCATGCTTGAGTGGCAAGTACTTGCTTGAGCCATCTTCCTATATGGGGGGGGGGGGGCTACACACCACCCCCACATTTCCCCAGAGTGCTCTTGAGTAGCAGCAGGAAATATTAGTTAGAAGGAATAGGGGGGAGATATAAAAATAGAAGATACAGGATAGCCTTGAGAGAGACTTTAACCTATTCCAATGGGCCCAGACTGTCTCTGCCCTAGGGTATTTACAGAAATGCCAAGAAGTGGAGCAAAAGACCTCCCCCCAGCACAGAAAAGTGCAGACCATCTCAGACACCTGCACTCAGCCCGAGGTCCTAATCATCCTCTCTATGCAGAGCTGCTTGGTAAAGCCACTAGGAAACCTGAAAATGGGCTCCCACATTCCTAGACCCCCCCAATGCCTACTCTCTACAGAGTCCTTCAAGCCAAGGCTGGAGCTAGCCAGAAAGTGAGAGCTTTTCTGGAGCATAGGTCCTGATTTAGTTACAGCACACAGCTGTACTGCAAAGTTTTTCATCACTGGACAGTTTGAGATAGATGTGTTCAATGTATTGTTGCTGCAACTGAGGGGGTGTACCAATGGAATGATGTTCAGCGGGAAGGATGCTAAGCTGACCTTACTTGCCTTTTTACACAGTCTAGAACTGTAGAGTAAGAGGTGAGAGTTTAAATTTAAATCTAACATAAAAGGGAAACTGAACATTTGGTGGCACAAGTGTAGATTTGGCTTCCTGGATGTGGAAGTCCTGTGAGAGCAGTACAGCCTGGATTCAAATGGGACCGGGGCGAAGGGGGCCTCCAGGGAAAATGTACAGCCTGGATTCAAACGGGGCCAGGGGCGAAGGGGGCCTCCAGGGAAAATGTACAGCCTGGATTCAAACGGGACCAGGGGCGAAGGGGGCCTCCAGGGAAAATGTGATAACACCGTGAAGCTTTCAGTATGCCAAAGCTGTTGTCCTTTGTAAACTGCTCCTGGCTCGCCTTTGCATCTCTTCGGATGTGTCCCCTGCCTGTTAACCTAAAACCCACAAACAAGCCACCAAGGCAGAAGTGACCAGGACCACAGATCTGTGGTATCCATGGCTATTCACTGGTTGGGACAAGGTTCTAAGTCAAGGGACCCCAAGAAAACCCCTCACAAGGCTTTCTCACAGGAATCTATACGGAACAACGGAGTCTAAATGCACAGCTGAGAAAAAAATGGATGACACAAGTCTGGTAATGTTTTAAAAGCTGTGGAAAACAGGGTCTCAGTTCTGTCTCTCCTAGTTCTTGAAACTACCTCAGTGTTAATGTCACGTCTAAAGATGAGGGGATTTGTTTACAGACTAAGCCTATGTATAAAGATCAGCAGTCGTACATTCTACACACAGAGACAGGCAACACGATACAGTTAAGAGCCAAGGGCGTGTGAGTCTGATCCAACCCACCCCTGCTTTGTCTTGCAAAGAATATGGCAAGCCCCAAGAGCTTTCTCCATTCCTGTTTAGACCACACTGCCATCAGAAGACACAAGACATGTTGGTTTCTTCCCTAAATGATAAGGTTTAAAAATAACAACAAAAGCTTCACCTGGGAACGGTGACACACAGCCCTAGCCTAGCACTCAGGAGGCTGAAGCAGGAGGATCACAAGTTCAAAGCAGCCTTTGGTCACGAAGTTCAAGGCCAGCCTGGATAACTTAGTAAGACCCTGATTTAAAAAGGGCCTGAATCTATATGTCATGCTGAAAGCTGAGCAATGGGAAATTAATCATCCCTGGCATTTTCCAGAGAGCAAAGGAAAGAGACTTCAAATAACCAATAATTTCACTCCCTACCTTTGTTTAAAAGTAAACAAAAACATGAATGTTTTAGGCAAATGTACTAATCAACTACCTACTATTTTATGATTTTGCTTAGGAAAGGCAAACTCTGTGTTCTCTCTACTTAAGATAACTTTAACAATAATAACGCCCTTTTCAAGGAAGTTCAATTTGAGAACTATATGTTTTAATGACGACTTTTGACCCTTGGGAAATATAAGAACAAACATCCAGAAATCGTGACAATAGATTTTCTGTCTTTTAATCCTAATGGGAAAGCTTATTGTGAAGAATTTCAATTCTTAATGAAGATACACAGCAGGTGACAGCTCTGTTCTTCCTGGCAGTTCAATTTTGCTGCCTTATTAAAAATCCAAGTATTCAGGTCCACAAGGGCAGGCGAGAAAGCAAGGAAGGTTTCTTGCTTCCAACCTGCAGGCTCCCAGCCCTGCTTTTACCCACTTTAAACAGATTGCTTGCCTTGGCGGCTTACGCTGTTTTCTCTGGAAACCGCTCCTTCTTTTTTGGGCTGTTCTCCTAAACCACTGGAAGTCGTCTGGCCGAGCCAGAGTCAGCGTCCAAGAACTTTTATATGACTTTACCTGCTCCTGCAAGCACCCACCCTGCACTTCTACAAACAGAAAACAAACCCATGGACGAGCTGACAACGTTTGGGGTGGGGATGGGGTGGGATGGGGATGGGAGTGGGAATCTCATTGTTACCCACACTGTCTTTTCAGGTTTTACCTCAGAAGAATAAGCACTACTGAATCCACTTGGTGACTCCCATGGAAAACTTTGCCTCAGAAACATTTGCAATCAGTTAAGAAGTGAGTCCCAGAATGCTTAGCAAAAGAAGTTGAAGACAATTTAGAAGGGAAATGAAGTTCTGCATGCCAAGCCTTACTTAGAGCCTAGACTTCCAGAGTCCCCTTGAAAGATGCACACTTTCAGCACTGTTTGTAGCCTGGTGAAGGAGACAGACAGCTATGGATTTGTGGAGAGCTTGTCTGCTGTATTTGTGTGGGCATCTGCATAAAACACTATCAGCCTCTTGGCAAGTCACCAAGACTTGTGCACATCTGTTTCTGCTTTCATTTTGGTCACCCCCCTCCCCTCAGCAGAAGAGGAAAAGGAACGGCAGGCTTGTGAAGTGCCCCAGAGACATGTGATGGAAGAAACTCTAACCAACCCACAGTTCTACTTCGATTTTATTCTTCACCAAATTAAAAGTGATCCCATGGAGTAGAAGTTTTTGTTTACAGCCTTGAAAAATGACATTTTGAAGGGGCAGCTTCAAGTGCTCTAAACACTTAGGAAATTGGTTTTTGCCACTGATCTGCTGATGATTGACGGGCCACTCTTGACCAAGAGTCTGTGGGGCTCTGAGTTAAGCAAAGTGAATTCTCTTCTAGGCCTGCCATTGGGTTGGCTGTCTGAATACCCAGATTTTCTCCAGTCCTTTTTAGCTAAGGAAAGGAATCAAATATCTTTAGGCAGTAGCAGAGATGAACCATAAAGGCCTGTTGCATGTTACATGCCTGGAAAAAAAGTCTTGTCCATAAAGGGCTGCTCTTCTTAGTATTCTATGGCAGCAAAATGTTCCATTCTGGTCACACTCCACAATTAAAAAAAAAAAACTTGCTGATTATCATTTGTTTGAAGTCTAATTATTATTGTAGTGGTGTTTCCATTCCGCCCAATAGACTGTCCCTGACAATCATCAAGGATGCAAAGCTTGCTGAGGCAAAGGTTTGATTTGCTTAGTGAGAGAATGAGTCTATGGACAACACACTTACGTTCAGAGGAAAGCAAAACAAATTCCTGTAAAAGCTACAGCACATGGAACACAGCACAGAAAATGCATTCCTGGTAAACATGGAAAATAAATCCGAATACCAAGAACCGGGGCACTGTGGCTAGCTAAGGAAGATTGGATCATAGGCCCAAATGAAGTGGATGTTGAGATTGACCACAGGAAACCAGAGACCACCTCTCTCCTCAATTCTCTTGATTATAATCAGCTTTGATTCTCCCTGGGACGAGGAAATGAAGGCTGCAGGTAAGGAAACCCCAGTACTGGTCTTTGTTAGCCATTTGTGGTAATGAGTGGTTTTGCCAAGAATGTCAATTCTGGCTTTGCCTTGCAAGGACTAAGAGCAAGCAAGAGAACATACCTACCTGCTTCTAGTTCATTCATAATTGTGAAGGCACAGGCATTGAAGTGAAAGAAAGAATGTGAACACAGTGTAAAAGGCAATGATCTGTTTAATTCATTTATGGAATCTAGTGCAGCTGAATGAAAGTGCTATTTTGATAGACTTGACTTCAGCAGCCACATTACAAGTTTGCTTCATTCATGTGGGTGACAGTGTTCCTTTTCTCCCAGGAGGGGGTTCAGAATTCTCATCTCCAGAGCTGCAACTTTTTTCCTGTACTTCCTACCAATGTTTCAGGTACCCAAATGACAGTCAGTCATCAATCTACATTCAGGTACCCCAACGACAGTCAGCCATCAATCTGCATTCCTTACAACTACATTTTAGGCCTTCCAACTCTCTCAGGTAAGGTTGACTTTCATAAAGGAAGACAGCTTCGTACAAACACTGGAATCTTTCCTTTAATCGGTTTTCATGTCTCCTTTTTGGTATCACTTTCTTCCCTCTGGGTCATTTCAATGAAATTAGACCTTACCATGCCATTCTAAATGAAGGGCAGGGAGAGAGAAAGACTATGAATTAATGAAATTTGGGTAATGTAATTCCTTTAATGAAATTCAGGTTTATTGCTTTAAAGAACCAATGGTAATTAAAACTCGACTGAGAACTGCTTCATTGAGATTCAGATTTAATAAATAACGAGGGAAGATTTGCAATTAGAATATCATAGCCGAGTACCAGCACAAAAGCTGTCAACATCTGCGAAGATTGTATGTGGTAATTCTTTATTCATCTGCCCCATTCATTCCTTCAACATAAACTTGTTGAACAGATATTACTTAGTAGGCAGTATGCTCGATGCCCAGAGTATTACGGTTAACCAGACAGAATTATTTCTTCACCTACCTGTTTTTTGTCTACTCGGAAATACTTTTCCTCTCATTAATCTTTCCCCTTATGATCCCATTTATAATACTCAGTGTGTTCACATAATCACAAACTCACAATTAAATCTGAATTAATGAGCCTTTATTTACCTCTTTTCAAGGGCAGAAACTGATCCGCAGCCCTTCTCTTTTTCTGCAGGTGTGCACTGAAGACAAGAAGCTGTCTAAACCTGTGTTCTTTTCCTTTGACAACCTGAGCGAAATGGATGCCTTTTGACCAGGGCTAACCCAGAAGTTCAATCTCCATTTCTGTGATGCCAGTTATTACGAGAGTCCAACCAATGGGATGTTAGGGTAATGCTGTAAAGAAAATACAGCCCTGCATTATACATGTATATATATATATGGCAGAAAGAAACTTGAAATAATTTGAAATCACTAGCAGTGCATAGTGACCTGGTTGTCTTGGGTGGCAAGGTGACTGGCCCCTTCAGCAGGCAAGAATAAGGCTTACAGTTTTCACGTCCACACAACACGGGAACCTGAAATGGCTGAGAGTTTTTGAAGAAGGAGTTAGTCCCAGAAGTCAGCCCATCACCTCTAAAAGATATGGCTTACTAAACAGCTCTGGGTTAAAAGTGAAGTCTCTTCAGGTTGTTGGTTTTGCTGAAGTTCCTGGTATAGGTGGGCCCTTTTGCCAAAATGATGTCTTCAGCCAAAGGAATCTACCATCTTTGTTTGTAGAATTACAGTAAAGCCCAGAATTGAATCCCAGATAGAAGTTTTTTTTTTAAGTGTCCTGAATGTCACCCATCCCACTCTCCCATGCTATTTTGGGAGGGATCATCTGAGGAGAATGTGAGCCCATGTTGAACCCTCATCCTCAATACTTCAAAGTTTAATCTTGCTTGAAGGTAGGCTTTCCATAGACCTAATGAATTTGAAATTGGGTGATTTGGGTGGGCAATATTAATGTCTTTATAAAACAAGGAAGCTTGTGTATAGACTGATGTGGGTGGGGGGCTGTGAAGATAATGTGAGGACATAGAAGATGGATGCCCTGTCCAGTTTGAGAGCCCAAGAATAGCCCTACCCTCCCCACCAGCCCCCAGTAGACTGCCCATGAAAAGAACAGGTGTACCAACACTTGGAACTTAGAAGTCCACCCTCTACAAGGGTGAGACCATGCATTTGTTTTGTTTAAGCCTCCAGATCTATGATACTTGGTTAGAGCAGCCCTAGCAACTTGACATACCCCATAAGTTAGTTTCAGGGAAGGTGGGGTAGGTGGTAGCCTGGATGAGCTTTATCTATTCCAAATACTATAAAGCAGGGGCTTGAAACCTGGATTCACTGCGTCTCTAAATACTATAAAGCAGGGGCTTGAAACCTGGATTCACTGTGTCTCTAAATACAAACCCCAGGCTGTATGCTTCCCCTCTGTGATTCCTCTGCCCAAGTCTCCCTCTTCCCAAAGCAGCATACAGCATATTTTAACTATAGACAAATAGGAAAATTTCATGTAGAAAATTTGTCTTGCTTGTCCATGTTTCTCTGGCACCCCTTCTTCCCCCAGTATATTCTTCTCTGTGGCTGTGCATACTAGCTGCACCCCCTTCTAGGTAGAATAGCTATCCATATATATGGATGGGGTCAGTAGCTGGGGGATCTGAGACATTGTGGAGAAGAAATGACATGATGAAATGGTGCTCAGTGTAAATTGATAGTAGCAATCCAAAACAGGATGAAAAGAAAGGAAAGGGAGAAGCTGAGAGGTGACAATTACTGTAACAACTGAAGCAAGTGAAATGGCCAAGTAGCCACTGGGATTACTGGCCCAGAGCTTCATAAGCATCAGTTAGAATCAGAGCCCACTGGAAGACATGAAAACGCAGGTCATTGAGGCTAACCCTGAAAACTTACTTTGATGTATCTTAGGTTAGGTCCAGAATGTGTAAGAATACCACCTTGATGATAAACAACCACACGAAGTTCTGACTTATTGGGGGTTTTTTATTAAACAGAAATTGAGGCCTCAGATCCAAACCCCAAGGCAATGACCATGAACCAGTGTCCTCAAATATAGTTACCATCTTTACTTCAAAGTTTAAGTGACACCTGTCTTGTTCTTCCTATTGAGAAGCACCGATTTATAATTTGCAAAGCCTCTCGACTTGATTTTAAAAAGCAATTGACAAATTCCCAAATGCTGTTTCTGCTTGTCACTCCATATGTAGGCTGAATAAACATTACTCTTAATTCACAGATAAGGCTGGCAGTGCTGCGGGGGTCTTACCCTTCTCTCAGATCTGTTCTTGCCAGGATTTTAGTAATTTGCCAAAAGCTTAATAACCTAGCTGCAGAAGCTACCACTTAACTCACAGAATAGGAGAAATCGGACACTGATCTTTACATTCACACAACCAATTTAAAGCAAGGCGCCACACAGAGTCAGCTAAACACAGCTGATCAACACTAACAGACTGCTCTCCGTGATAAATGATGGGTTCTTTTTGAATATCTATCTGATGGGACTGATCAAACATGCTTCTTTTCCTGTGTTCTTAAAATTCTTCCTATACACAGTAGCCTCACACCACACATTCAACAAATAGTTCCTTACTAAATGAGAGGAAAAGACATTTCTCTTTTCTGATTTCCTTCAAGTTCATGGCAAGAAACGTCCTAAGAACTGGAGTTTCTATTAAATTGAGAAGACAGATGTGTCATGGGGAAAGAATTCTGTTCAACAATAGCAGCAGTGCCACATAGCTGACCAGCTGGAACCCTGCCTGGCCAGAGCTCCTCAGACCTTCCTTCCAAAAGGAAGCCAGCGTGGCTCAGGAGGCTCCTCCCGGGGAAGCTGGTGCTCAGCCTCCAGCCCAGGACCATTCCTTGCATGCATCTGAAAACTTTATGATCTCCCTTCATCCCTTCCCTCCCATCCCCCACTCCTCTCCTACATCTCCTCCTTCCCTCCTTCTCCCCAACTTCACCAGAGTAGCAAGTTAGCTCCACTCACTTTATCCATGGGAATTTAATTATTTTACACAAACGATGAGGATTACTCTTACACTTTATCTTCGGTGGAGAGGGGAGGAGATGGAGAGACCTGAGGAGAGCAGGAGGTGGGGTGAAGAGGAGAGGAGAAAGGGGAGAGCAGGAGAGAGGGAGAGCAGGGGAGAGGGAGCAGGAGAGGGGGAGAGCAGGGGAGGGGAGAGCAGGGGAGGGGAGAGCAGGGGAGGGGAGAGCAGGGGAGGGGAGAGCAGGGGAGGGGAGAGCAGAAGAGGGGGAGAGCAGGGGAGGGGAGAGCAGGGGAGGGGAGAGCAGGGGAGGGGAGAGCAGGGGAGGGGAGAGCAGGGGAGGGGAGAGCAGGGGAGGGGAGAGCAGGGGAGGTGAGAGCAGGGGAGGGGAGAGCAGGAGAGGGGAGAGCAGGGGAGGGGAGAGCAGGCGGGATTCGCCCTTCTAGCCTCTCTCTCAGAGTACTATTTAAAGCACTGTCTCCGACCTGGAGAAAATGTAATCTATAGTTCCTCAGTGTGTTTAGTTAAGGACCTCATGAATCTTGTGGGTTTCTCCACAACCTAAGTGGTTATTATGCTGACCCCAGGGTGTGCCGTTTGCTGAGCACTTCATCTTTGTGTTCCTGTTTATTTGTACCAAGCAGGTTCAGTTCTGTAAGACACTGATTAGAGGGGCAATGGAAGTTGTTATCTACTGTGAGTTGTGTGCAGCGAAAGGCTGCCCAGTGCTGTTCCCACAATTGAATGTGTGGACCTTCCCAGCTTGCAGGTGATTTTTGGTTTGGGGTCTTCAGTTCTACCTCAGTCTCTTCCTAAAGCCACCACTGCTCACCTTACATGCTTCCTTTCAGAAAACAACACAGGAATGGCTCTTCTGCAAGATTGCGAAGGAGCTGCTGCTGCTTGTCTTAACTCCATCTTGTGTTTAGCTATCCTGAAGCTGCTGCCTTTGTTTACACCAGATTTCAACTTTGCAGGGAATCTTAGTAAGCGGAGGGAGGCAGTGGGGGATGGGGATGGGGGTGAGTTACTTTGTACAACTCCGAGCTGAGTGTGAGGGAGATGCTGTACTTTCTTACAGCTGTTACACATCAAGAGACAGGCTTGTGTAACTCTTTCTTGTCCAGCACCTTCCAGATGAAAGCTAGGCACTCACTTGGTTTTGTAAAGATTTTCTCCTGAAAACATACACGCGGCATAATTCTGTGCAATATAAATGTGTAACAGTGATTAGTACAGTGTGTCATTGTCTGTGTACGTGTCTTGGATTGTCACAATTAAGTGTGAGGACACAGAAGCAACATTACTCTAGTTGGCCCTCGCCGTCCACATGACCGTACTTCCTGCTTCCTTGGAGAGAACGCAACCATCTTCTCAAGAACTGTAAAGAAAGAAAACAAGATTCTGAAAAGCAGAAAGAAATAGCCTATAGGTCTGGACCTGCTTTGGCCAAAGCCTAAACTCTTTTTAAAAGCCCTTCCCTGAAGGGTTAAGTGTGGAGCACCTCCCAGGAAATGACAAATGGCCCCTCCGCCAAAGTTCTACCCACTCCCCTGCCCCCATTCCCAGTCTTTCAGACATCAAATACTTAGAAACTGTTTGGTTTGAAATGATTCCTGAGATACAGACTCACAGACCACATTCTTTTTACCCTCCTCCCCCAGCCTAGTAGAGAGAGAGAGAGAGAGAGAGAGAGAGAGAGAGAGAGAGAGAGAGAGAGAGGTGCTGTGTGTGGGGGTGGGGAGGTGGGGACTAGCTGGAAATTCTAAAGATAGACTCTCACAAAACTGTCCACGTTGCTTGCTGGAGGGAGGTGGGTAGGGAGAGACTAGAGCGGTGGTAGAGAGAGAGGCAATGGAGAAAAAGGGGGAGAGAGGAAAGAAAGGGGAAGGAGAGAAAGAAGAAAAATCTGTATCAAGTAATGGCTCAAAACAGTGTGTTTCAATTAGAGATATTTGTCTCCAATTTTGTTTCTTTGCATCTTGAACTCTTGCTAAAGCTTTCATTGTATGATTTTCCACTCCAACAATTAGTTTCATTTTATCCACACAGAGTTCTGTGAAGTCTGTGGACCTTAGGTATCCATAAATCAGAAAGTCAATCTGGAAGCCCTTTTTATCCTGCACATGCTTGGGGCCCACCCTTAAAAATTCTCATTGTGGGAGCTGTGAGATAGGGCTCAGTACTTAATAGCACTTGTTGCTCTTACAGAAGACCCAGGTTCAGTTCCCGGAATCTACATAATGGTGCATGGACATCCAGAACTCCAGTTTCAGGGGGTCTGACACACTCTTTTCAGCCTTGTGGACACCATGAACTCACATGTTACACAAATGTACCTGCAGGCAAAGCCCTCCTACACATGAAACACAATAAATAAACATATTCTAAAAATGTTTGGAGTCATGGAAAGTAACCGGAAGTAATATTCCTCTAGTAAGGCTAATGCAGAGCTGGATTGTGCATTGTGTACACACACACACACACACACACACACACACAAACACACACACACACGCACACGCACACGCATACCTAGCCTTAATGACATCATCATATAAAAACATTTAACACTGGGAGTTCTGCTTATAGGCCTTAGAGAGGTAGCTCAATGGTAGAAGACTTGCTTAGCATGGAAGATGCCCTGACTTCCATCTCTGGCACCAGAAGTGTTGAAGAAATAAATAAGCAAGTAGTTGGTTCATAAGTCTATTGTAGAGGTGTTCTAGTTTTAGTTTTATTGCTAAACTTGTGGGAAAAAGTGATCCTAGTGCTCCTGCTTCCTGAGCCCACAGGCGATCACAGTAGATGTAATCTGGCTTCCTTCGAATGACCCCTCTCTCAAAAGTCAATAAGTCAATGGCATCTTAATGCTTATAATTTCAAGTTCTTTGTTCTGCCTCGGCATCTAACAGTTGACAGCTGACGCTCTTTTCTATCTTGAAACCTCATTCTCCTTTGGATCATGGAAACCTACTATACCTATACCTGTTCCTCTCTCTCTCTCTTTTCTCAAAATCCTCATCTACCTTCTGTTACAAAAATCCTCATTAAATTTATCTTTAACTAATTTTAAATTCATCTTCACAAATACTATTCTAGACTATTTATGCAATCCCACAGCTTCAAAGCGAATTTCCTCCCTAGCAAACTCCAGACCTCTCTCTCTCCTCCCACCTCCTTCCCAGATCCCATCCTTCTTCCTTTACTACTTGCAAGATTCCTTAGGTGTCTTCCCACCACACCTCCAGAGTAGCATGTCCTAAGGGACCTTAGTCTTTCCTTCCAATCACACTGCTCATCTGATGTTTCCTAATCCTATGAATGGTAGCTATGGAGAGCCAAGTGACCATGTCATCTCTGGTTCATACTGCTGGCCTTCACTACGATACCCAAAGATGAGAATGCTTCCATACAAATACCAGTCTTTATCTTTCTATCCCAACTACCAGATTAAAGAATGGTACTATCTCTCAAAAAAAGAGGAAAATGGCTTTTGAAAACTAGAGAATCCACTGAGGGATTTAAAATGTTCAGTGTGAACCTTGATTAATCCTTGAGCGTTAGGATGTAATATGGTGGAAAGATACACACAGCTATAGCTCGAGATGCAGAACAGGTGAGTGCAATGAAAATTCATTTGAGCCGGGCGGTGGTGGCGCACGCCTTTAATCCCAGCACTCGGGAGGCAGAGCCAGGCGGATCTCTGTGAGTTCGAGGCCAGCCTGGGCTACCAAGTGAGTCCCAGGAAAGGCGCAAAGCTACACAGAGAAACCCTGTCTCGAAAAACCAAAAAAAAAAAAAAAAAAAAAGAAAAAGAAAAAAGAAAAAAAATTTCATTTAAATACAGTCAAGTATGTTTATTAATCTTCAAAGGGCACTCCTTATGGAAACATGCCTCCAGGCAATCACACCATATAACCTGTCTTCTTGTATCTCAGTCAGCAGTGTGGGTGTCCTTATCACAGGATCCAATGGAAGGGATGATATCTAACTTCCCAGGATAGGACGTAAGTCTTGCTGTATTCACTTTCCTCTCTTCAAGATTATCTGTGCATGCAAAAGGTGGGGGAGCTCACATTTGTCTCAGAGCCAAACACAGGCATTTCAGTCAACAGTTCAGCTGAACCTGGCCTTCTAGTTAGCCTTTGCATCGGACATGTAAACATGCCATCTTGGATACTTCCTCCCAGACCAGCTGCCAGATGATCCCAGTGACCACAGCCAATGCAAGGTCAAGCAGAATAATGGTCCATCTAAGCGCTGCTTGAATTCCAGGGCCATAAACCAAAAGATATAATAAGGCTGCCTTTGAAAGCCCCATTATTTCCTCTGCAGCAATAGACGAAGTGTTTTGTTTAGTAGAAAATAAGGTTAGATACATATGCTGGTTCTAATTTTTACAGATACTCTCTACAATGTCAAGCAAAGAGACTCTTCTTGCTGATGTAGAACATAAGAAGCCAATGGAAGTTTTTGAGCAAAAGAATTATAACTGTAACATAGTTAGTTTGGCAGAAATGCATAAAGTGGATACATGAATGATGAGGCCTTGGTAATTTGATTTGGAAGACATAGGGCATCAAGTTGGCTGCTTGCTGCTATTGACAAAATTGTCAAGCATATCCCAGAGGAACATTGTCATGGCTAAATGGATAATGTATAGGACATGCTTTGAAAGATCATTCTAAACACTATGTAAAGTAAACTCTTATCAAACATCAAAATGATAATAGAAATGGCAAGAGTAGCTAGGATGTTGCAGCGCCAGTTTTTGTGTGGTGCAGTGCATTCCTATCACGGAGTGCTGATCTGCTCCTGATGGAGCCTTATTTTCTGCAACTTTCCATTACACAGTTTCTACTCTAGCTATGGTAACTGTGGATGGAGGCTTCGTTCCCTGTGCAGGGCCTTTGCCTCTTTCCGCCTCCTCCTCGTTCTTCTTTGCCATCCCCTTCCTAGTCATCATTAATACTTAGCTAGAGTTTTGCTTTTCTTGTAAACTTTCCCTTGACTTTCGTGACTTCAATTGGTTAATCTTTCATTAGGACAGCCACTATACATCATAGTCTGTCATTTTGGTTTCTTGTTTTTCTTTTGGTAGTCCTTTACTCTGACCACTTTTGAATATCTGATACATTATAATGTCTAAGTAATTTTTTCTTTGCTATTTAGTAACAATAGAGCCAGCAACATAACAAGGGTGAAACAAGAATTCATAAATGGAAACAAAATGACTTTATAATTAGAACTAAGACTGTAGAAGTGAGGTTTCACATGTGTACATCTAGAAAAACATTAATGCATTACAAGACCCAGAAAAAATAACAAGGACTATGAGTATTATGAAAGAATTTTGGAAAGTTAAGATATGAATATGTCAAATCAAGAAAGTGGTATAAAACCCAAACAATAGTATACAGAGACAATTATGTATATAAGGCCAACACTGATGACCTGCATTCCAGCCATGGGAAATTACATGCAAGCACTTCAAACAAAATACAATCAACAGACAAGATAACTCATTAATTTTTTCAAACTCCCATATCTTCTTTTCCACCAGGATTCTTTGTTTCAAAAAAGGCAGAAACCCAGAAGTTAATTGTGATCCATTCTTTGTTCTGATTCTTACAGCCCAAGGCTAGCTAATTTTCCTCATCAGTTCCCATTCTGCAAGCCAGGAAGAGGACCTTCACTGGCGACCAACTCCAGTGGCACCTTGATCTTAGATTTCTCAGAAACAACAATAGAGAAAAGTATCTGTTGTTTTAATCTACCTGGTGTGTGGTCTATTGTTCTAGCAGACTAACTGAGATGCCACCGAGTTTGTCCTTTCCTTATAGACCCTCTTTGTGTGCCATGCCTTTGTAGCATGTCCCATGCCACCCTGCATGCTTGCTGAAAGACAGTTCTTCATCATTTACTGCCCAGGCTGCTTAATGTCTGTCTGTTTGTTTGATAGACTATAAGATCGTGAGGGCAGGAACCTTCTGACTAGAATCTCAGTGCTTGCCACAACATCTGAGACATAGAAAGCATAAAAGGCACACTTAATGAAGAAATGAAGAAATAACTTGATTGTACCATATTATTGTGCTTGTTAATTTTCTTGCTTATTTCCTAGAATGCAAACCCAGCAGATTCTGGCCTATCAAGACTTAGCCTCATCCCTTGGGGAATGACCTTAATATTCTCTGGCCAAGTTAGACATCTCATTTCGGTTTTCCCATGTAAAGCCCTTTAATACTAACCTCTACACATTGTCTATTTATTACATCATCACACTTAACTATGAACAACTCAAAGGCAGTTCTCATCAACATATCCCCCTGTTCTACCAGTGCCTATGTTTCGATACATGCTTTGCTAGGGAAGAGAAAGAATGATTCACTCATTGGAAAACTAGGTAGATATCTATTCTTTTCCTAAGGGATGAAGCTATCCTGACTATTCAGCACTTCTAGGTTTTTGTTACCATATCCAATAGGTTTATAAACATATAAAAATCAACATTTTTGTTTTTAAAAGAACAGAAAATAAAAGTATAAATATCATCTTTTGCATTGGGGATTTGTTTTTAATGGGTTTGGCAACCACTCTGCCCCTTCCTTACTAGTCCCTCCATAAACTTGTTGCCCATTCTTTTTTTTAAATTTATTTACTGTGTATCCTGGGGATCTGAGCTCAGGGTACACCACACTTTACCAACGGAGCCATTTCCAGAGCCTCCTCCTATTCCTTATTTAAAAAAAAAAAACAAGTTAGATATTTGAGAATTCTTAATATTCTTCAAAAAAGCATTTGAAACATTAAAGGAAATTTAGGTGATATCTTAAGTTTGCACTATTTGATTTTAAACAAATTTTTGAATTCTGTAATCCTATTTATTACTGCCATCATTTGCCTTTACTTTCTGACAATATCTTGAAGATCAAGGCTATAAAAGGAAAAAGATTCAAGTTCTAAGACCTGGTGAACCTGCCTATTTCAGACCTCTGCCACTGGCTGGTCACATGACATTGGCAGAACCACTTATGTCTCGAGAATAACTCCATTATGCCTCACATAAAGTGTAGCAATCAGGACCAGAAAAACAGAGAAAATGGTTTCTTAACTCACTTCACTCTCTCTGGCTCCTGCCATAGGCTTCCATTGTTGCTGGGGCTTTATCCAGATAATTTATCAGTTTGAAGAACACTGTATACTACCGGAGATAATTATAGAGTGTCTTCCTTGATTCACTGCATTTTCACTTGTCTTTCTCATAAGACTGAGTGCTTCCTATAATAATAAAAGGAGAGATGTGTTTAACTGAAACTCCAAAATGGTTTTTGTTATGTGAATTAACTATCTTAAAGTATAGTTAACTCCTTTAATGTGTAAAATTCTGTGTCCTCTAATACATTCACGGTGCTGCACTACCATAACCACCACCTAGAGCCGGAATATTTTATCATCCTCAAAGAGGTCTCATGTACATTAAGCAATCATTCCCCATTGTCGTCCTTCCCTGGTTCCTGTCCACCATTAATGGCTTCTATCTCTGTGGATTTATTTATTCTGTATATTTCATGTAAGTATGTCACTAACTATCTTACCTGTGTAACTAATTTTCATCATTTGGCATATTTTCAAAAGTTTGGTTCATTGTATAGTATGCATTTACTTCATTCTTTCCAATGATTCCATAAGACTCTCTTTTATCAATACACTACATTTAGTTTATCCACATATCAATAGACAGGAGTTCTTCCCATCTTTGTCTATTGTGACTAGACTATGGACATGGTAACATCTTAAGAATTAGGATTATTTATGTTGATATCCTCAAAGCTTAGGTAATGGATTAATCAAATGTGTATTGAAAGTGGTGATCTAAATTAATGCTCTGACAAATGTTCAAAGACAAACTCATAAATACAAACATATAAACCCTGATTCTCTTCCTGTCTTTTTTTATCCTGTGTAATAATACCAATACCCAAGTCAAAAACCTCATCCTATCACCCATACTCAACCAATCACCAAGTCCTATCAATTCTAACTCCTTAGCATGTGTCCCATTTGTCCTCTTTTCTCTATCTCCTCTGCTGAGCTTTAGGCTAGGTTCTCACTATCTCTGGTGTCCTTGTTAGCATTAACTGTCAACTTGTCACAGCCCAAATCTTCTGAAAAAGGAATCTCAATTGAGTAGCTATATTTATCAGGTTGGTATGTGGTCATGTCTGTGAGGGATTATTTTGCTTGTTTGTTGATGTAAAAAGGACCCAATTTACTGCAGGAAGTACCATCTCTAAGTAGGTGATTCTAAACTATATAAGAGAGTAAAGTTGAGGGACCCAGGAAATGATTCAGCATGCAACCATAATTTCTGCATCAAGATTCTGCCTTGGGTTCTTACTTTGACTATCCTCATTGATAAACTGACCTGGAAGCATAACCTAAATACACCCTTTCCTCCCAAAGTTGTTTTTGGTCATAGCAAAAGAAAAGTAACAAGACTGGACAATGGTTACACATGCCTTTGGTCCCAGGACTTGGGAGGCAGAAACAGGTGGATCTCTGAGCTAAAAGGCCAGCCTGATCTACAGAGCTAGTTCCAGGACAATGAGGGCTACATAGAGAGACCCTGTCTCAAAAAAAAACAAAAGGGGGGACTGGAGAGATGGCTCAGCAGTTAAGAACATTGGTTGCTCTTCCCTAGGACCTAGGTTCAATTCCCAGCCCCCACATGGCAGCTCACAACTGTCTATAACTCCTGTTCCAGGGGATCCGACACACACACACACACACACACACACACACACACACACACACACACACACACACATACGTGCAGGCAGAACACCAATGTACAGAAAATACAAATAAATAAATTATAAGAGAGAGAGAGAGAGAGAAAGAGAGAGAAAGAGAGAGAGAGAGAGAGAGAGAGAGAGAGAGAGAGAGAGAGAGAGAGAGAGAGAGGAGAGATAACTAGACTATCTGGCCTGCAGGATCATAGTTCCTTACTAAGTAAATGCTTCCCACAGAGCAAAACCACCTTAAGCAGAGGGCCACTGTTCTGGTGGGAGATCATTCTAACAGTGGTACTAAGAAAAGATCAGGGGCCTCTTCCCGCTGCTACTTTGTTGGTTACTAAAACATAATCAGATAGTAACAGTCTCCTGCATAAAATCCTCCAGTGGTCTTCCAGGGACCAGACACTGAAAGAAGATTCCTGAATAGGCCACAAGATGCCCTTCCTGATTTCTCTCTGTCCCACTGACCACCTGATTTTCCAAACACTCTTTAATTAGACCTCAGTTCCTAACTCTAAATATCTATTGTCTCTGATCTCTCAAAAAAAAAAAAAATGTCACAGGAGTGTCAACGATGACTCCAAACCTGCTAGCTCATACAGACATGGTGGAGAATGAAACAGGCAAGTCCCAGCCCTCAGACGTCTCGCTGTACTCCGTTTTGTCGATGCTGACATGGATGGAGAGGACTCTTCGTGTGGTAGCCATCCTGTGTGTTGAAGGATGATGAGCACTGTCCTGGCCTTCACCCTAAGTGCTAGGTATACACACTCCTACTCTTAGTCATGACCATCAAAAATGTCTCCCAAGATTGCTGAAAGCTTCCCATGGGACAAGATCCCCGCAAACCGAGAGCCACTGTTGTAGGGGGAGATCTTTACAGCAGTGGTTATTAAGTGAGTTGTTATTATTACAGTCGACACCATCTCCTTCTACACACACTGTGTCATCTCCCCAGAAAGGTTTCCCTTCTGCCCCTTGAAGTCTTCCAACACTCACCTCCAGTATTCCCTCCCGATGGCAGCTTCCTCAGCGTCCCCCAACAGCACCAGTTACTTCTCACTCTCTTTTCCTCCTTATGGATGCCTTTGGGCCTTGTGATACATTGCTCACTGTATCAATGCAAAGTCTCTGTGCTTTAAAAGAGAAACGCATTGCTTTCTCGGGTTAGGTAAATTAATCCGTCCCCACTAGTGAATTACCTTCACTTTAGATTTTAGGGAACAAGGGATTTCAGTAAATGCAAATTTTAGTTTTTGTGTACTTTCTCCCAGCCACAAGAAATTTCACTCCAGTATGTAAGAATTATGAGTCACTCCTGTTGGGGATAATTAGGAAAAAGGAAACTGGGTGTTGGGAATAAGAACACAGAGTAAAGCAGATGGCACTGCAGGAGGAGGGGCGCCTTGCCTCCAGGCTTTAGGAAATAAGGGAATCAGAGGAGACGGAAACCAGGTCCTGAAAATGGCACACTCCCACAGCTGTGAGGAAGGAGGGAAGTGGCATTTGTGTAAGAAGGACCTGATGGCATGAGCTTTGGGGAGTTATCTGTGGGACCGAGCGTGCAGGAGTTAACAATTCCGAATCAAGCAATCAGAAAGGCATTGGACACTTGGGGGAGGGAGGACTAGATCCTGCCAAGAGGTTTTCACATGGATACTGTCTTCAGCACAACAAAGCAAATTTATGGGCATTTTGTTGAAACAGCGGGGAAGAAAGACCCAGAGAAATTTGTACTGAGTGAGAAATGGTAACTGGAAAGCACATGCCCCACAACCATTGTTAGTAATTAAAGACGTGATGATGAGGCAGTGATGCTGTCTTGAACAGTCTATCTCAGATAAAACAAGGAAGAATTATAAGGGTTTGCATTTCATCTCTTCCTAATTTTATTTGCCTCCTAAAATCTTAAGTACCTCGATCTGCCAAAAGATTTTCTTATCCTCGAAATTGGAGAAAATCTATTGTGCAAGTGACATTCTCCTGAGACTGGAAATTCTATCTTATCCCTCTGTCTCCGCATCCACACCTGCCACACAATAAGACCTCCACAGTTATTTGTTGAACATACAGTTCAAACAAGATATGGGAGGAAACCTGCCAAAACTCATCCCCTTCTCTCAGATGGAGATTCTGAGAGAAAAACGGAGATTGGGATCAGGGACAACAGAAACCACCAGCTGCAGCTAGTGGCTGCAGTTAGAAGCAGGGAACACATAAAGACAGTATGCCGGGACTGTCATCAGAGAGGTCCTGCAAGGAGCACTGCAGGTGTTAGAACATGTGCTGGAGCAGAGAACCCTGGGGAAGTGCTGTAGGTGACCCAGGCAAGCACGCCAGCCAGGGCCACAAACACGCAGTCGTGACACTGAAGCCTGAGGGATCCCAACCTCCCGGGCAGAAGAAAGGGGTAAGGTTGGCAGAGCTGCCAAGGGCATGTCTCAGGCCCAGTATTTCACACTGTGTTTTGCACAGACTATGATAGCATGATCAAAAGAATAGACAAAGGGAGGGACTGATTGGTTTTATCAGACATAGAGGAACCAGGCACATAACCCAAAAAAAGAAAAAAAACAAAGAAAACTATGTATAACAAGATGAATTGGAAGGCAAAATGTAGAACTAGGTGAATCATTCAGCACAGACAAGAGAAAGAGGTCCAAAGGACCACCCCCCCAACACACACACACACACACACACACACACCTTTTTCAAGGTTCTGAAGTGCTAGTTTTATTCAAGTATTGAAACATGGTGTAGAAATAACAGATTAAAGACATATGTCTTTGATGTATCACCTGGGCCCCTGAGGGCATCTTGTAGAGTAATGAATGGGTTTGTAGTTAATCAGGAGTCTTCCTTCCCTTTTCAGATCTGCTTAAGAAGTGATGATATCCAGGGTCCATGGTGGGCTGTAATGGGAGGTACTGTACCAGGGATAAGTCAGAGGTATGTGGAGTGATGATATCCAGGGTCCGTGGTGGGCTGTAATGGGAGATACTGTACCAGGGATAAGTCAGAGGTATGTGGAGTGATGATATCCAGGGCCCATGGTGGGCTGTAATGGAAGGTACTGTACCAGCAATAAGTCAGAAGGTATGTGGAGTGATGATATCCAGGGTCCGTGGTGGGCTGTAATGGGAGATACTGTACCAGGGATAAGTCAGAGGTATGTGGAGTGGTGATATCCAGGGCCCATGGTGGGCTGTAATGGGAGGCACTGTACCAGCAATAAGTCAGAAGGTATGTGGAGTGATGATATCCAGGGTCCGTGGTGGGCTGTAATGGGAGATACTGTACCAAGGATAAGTCAGAAGGTATGTGGAGTGGTGATATCCAGGGTCCGTGGTGGGCTGTAATGGGAGATACTGTACCAAGGATAAGTCAGAAGGTATGTGGAGTGGTGATATCCAGGGTCCGTGGTGGGCTGTAATGGGAGGCACTGTACCAGGGATAAGTCAGAAGGTATGTGGAGTGATGATATCCAGGGTCCATGGTGGGCTGTAATGGGAGATACTGTACCAAGGATAAGTCAGAAGGTATGTGGAGTGGTGATATCCAGGGTCCGTGGTGGGCTGTAATGGGAGGCACTGTACCAGGGATAAGTCAGAAGGTATGTGGAGTGATGATATCCAGGGCCCATGGTGGGCTGTAATGGGAGGTACTGTGCCAGGGATAAGTCAGAGGTATGTGGAGTGGTGATATCCAGGGCCCATGGTGGGCTGTAATGGGAGGCACTGTACCAGGGATAAGTCAGAGGTATGTGGAGTGGTGATATCCAGGGCCCATGGTGGGCTGTAATGGGAGGCACTGTACCAGGGATAAGTCAGAGGTATGTGGAGTGGTGATATCCAGGGTCCGTGGTGGGCTGTAATGGGAGGCACTGTACCAGGGATAAGTCAGAGGTATGTGGAGTGATGATATCCAGGGCCCATGGTGGGCTGTAATGGGAGGTACTGTACCAGGGATAAGTCAGAAGGTATGTGGAGTGATGATATCCAGGGTCCATGGTGGGCTGTAATGGGAGGCACTGTACCAGGGATAAGTCAGAGGTATGTGGAGTGATGATATCCAGGGTCCGTGGTGGGCTGTAATGGGAGGCACTGTACCAGGGATAAGTCAGAGGTATGTGGAGTGATGATATCCAGGGTCCGTGGTGGGCTGTAATGGGAGGTACTGTACCAGGGATAAGTCAGAAGGTATGTGGAGTGATGATATCCAGGGTCCATGGTGGGCTGTAATGGGAGGCACTGTACCAGGGATAAGTCAGAAGGTATGTGGAGTGGTGATATCCAGGGCCCATGGTGGGCTGTAATGGGAGGCACTGTACCAGGGATAAGTCAGAAGGTATGTGGAGTGATGATATCCAGGGTCCGTGGTGGGCTGTAATGGGAGGCACTGTACCAGGGATAAGTCAGAGGTATGTGGAGTGATGATATCCAGGGTCCGTGGTGGGCTGTAATGGGAGGCACTGTACCAGGGATAAGTCAGAGGTATGTGGAGTGATGATATCCAGGGTCCGTGGTGGGCTGTAATGGGAGGCACTGTACCAGGGATAAGTCAGAGGTATGTGGAGTGGTGATATCCAGGGTCCGTGGTGGGCTGTAATGGGAGGCACTGTACCAGGGATAAGTCAGAAGGTATGTGGAGTGATGATATCCAGGGTCCATGGTGGGCTGTAATGGGAGATACTGTACCAAGGATAAGTCAGAAGGTATGTGGAGTGGTGATATCCAGGGTCCGTGGTGGGCTGTAATGGGAGGCACTGTACCAGGGATAAGTCAGAAGGTATGTGGAGTGATGATATCCAGGGCCCATGGTGGGCTGTAATGGGAGGTACTGTGCCAGGGATAAGTCAGAGGTATGTGGAGTGGTGATATCCAGGGCCCATGGTGGGCTGTAATGGGAGGCACTGTACCAGGGATAAGTCAGAGGTATGTGGAGTGGTGATATCCAGGGCCCATGGTGGGCTGTAATGGGAGGCACTGTACCAGGGATAAGTCAGAGGTATGTGGAGTGGTGATATCCAGGGTCCGTGGTGGGCTGTAATGGGAGGCACTGTACCAGGGATAAGTCAGAGGTATGTGGAGTGATGATATCCAGGGCCCATGGTGGGCTGTAATGGGAGGTACTGTACCAGGGATAAGTCAGAAGGTATGTGGAGTGATGATATCCAGGGTCCATGGTGGGCTGTAATGGGAGGCACTGTACCAGGGATAAGTCAGAGGTATGTGGAGTGATGATATCCAGGGTCCGTGGTGGGCTGTAATGGGAGGCACTGTACCAGGGATAAGTCAGAGGTATGTGGAGTGATGATATCCAGGGTCCGTGGTGGGCTGTAATGGGAGGTACTGTACCAGGGATAAGTCAGAAGGTATGTGGAGTGATGATATCCAGGGTCCATGGTGGGCTGTAATGGGAGGCACTGTACCAGGGATAAGTCAGAAGGTATGTGGAGTGGTGATATCCAGGGCCCATGGTGGGCTGTAATGGGAGGCACTGTACCAGGGATAAGTCAGAAGGTATGTGGAGTGATGATATCCAGGGTCCGTGGTGGGCTGTAATGGGAGGCACTGTACCAGGGATAAGTCAGAGGTATGTGGAGTGATGATATCCAGGGTCCGTGGTGGGCTGTAATGGGAGGCACTGTACCAGGGATAAGTCAGAGGTATGTGGAGTGATGATATCCAGGGTCCGTGGTGGGCTGTAATGGGAGGCACTGTACCAGGGATAAGTCAGAGGTATGTGGAGTGGTGATATCCAGGGTCCATGGTGGGCTGTAATGGGAGGTACTGTACCAGGGATAAGTCAGAAGGTATGTGGAGTGATGATATCCAGGGTCCATGGTGGGCTGTAATGGGAGATACTGTACCAAGGATAAGTCAGAAGGTATGTGGAGTGGTGATATCCAGGGCCCATGGTGGGCTGTAATGGGAGGCACTGTACCAGGGATAAGTCAGAGGTATGTGGAGTGATGATATCCAGGGCCCGTGGTGGGCTGTAATGGGAGGCACTGTACCAGGGATAAGTCAGAGGTATGTGGAGTGGTGATATCCAGGGTCCGTGGTGGGCTGTAATGGGAGGCACTGTACCAGGGATAAGTCAGAGGTATGTGGAGTGATGATATCCAGGGTCCGTGGTGGGCTGTAATGGGAGGCACTGTACCAGGGATAAGTCAGAGGTATGTGGAGTGGTGATATCCAGGGTCCGTGGTGGGCTGTAATGGGAGGCACTGTACCAGGGATAAGTCAGAGGTATGTGGAGTGGTGATATCCAGGGTCCGTGGTGGGCTGTAATGGGAGGCACTGTACCAGGGATAAGTCAGAGGTATGTGGAGTGATGATATCCAGGGTCCATGGTGGGCTGTAATGGGAGGCACTGTACCAGGGATAAGTCAGAGGTATGTGGAGTGGTGATATCCAGGGCCCATGGTGGGCTGTAATGGGAGGCACTGTACCAGGGATAAGTCAGAGGTATGTGGAGTGATGATATCCAGGGTCCGTGGTGGGCTGTAATGGGAGGTACTGTACCAGGGATAAGTCAGAGGTATGTGGAGTTGCTGAGGCTGTCACCAGACTCAACAGCATCAGCTTCAGCTTTCGTTCCCATCAGTCAACCTGCTTGAAGAGAGGAAGTATGTCTTTAGGCATCCATTTTCCCATGTAAGCCTTGCTACCCAAATGATAACGTGAATTGATGAAAAGTGTCTTCTTTTGACATTACAATTACTGCCAGTAAGGAACAACTAATAACATTTCCAGATATTCCGCTTATAATCAATATAACCAAAGAGAATCAAGAATAGAATCAAGTGGTGCAAGAGGAGCGGAGGAAAAAAAAAAAAACACTATTCGGCCAGTGGTGGCGCATGCCTTTAATCCCAGCACTCAGGAGGCAGAGCCAGGCGGATCTCTGTGAGTTCGAGGCCAGCCTGGACTACAGAGTGAGTTCCAGGAGAGGTGCAAAGCTACACAGAGAAACCCTGTCTCAAAAAACCAAAAAAAAAAAAAAAAACCCCACTATTCAAGAGCAGAGAGTTTCAATTAAGAGGCATCAGCATGGTGGCTGTAACTATATATTTACTTATATTTTATAGTGTGTTATCTATTTCAGCATAACTGAAAGAGAAGATGTGAAATGTTATACATGTGAGTGCACAGTGCGTATGTACTAATGTGTGTGTGCAGATATATGTGTGTGTAAAACCGTGTTGAGAGCAGAGAACAACCTGTTCTTTAGGTACCAAACAACATTGTTTTGGAGGCAGGGTCTCTCACTGACCTGGAACTGGCCAAGCAGACTAGGTTGGCTGGTCAGTGAGCCTCAGGGACGTGCCTCTCTGCCACCCAGCACGGGGATGACAAACTTGTGCCACCATCCCCTGAGTTTTGTATGTGAGTTCTAGAGATCAAACTCTGTCTTCATTTTTGCAAGTCAAACACTGTATGGACTGAACCATCACCTCAGCCTCTTAAATGTTTTTATCATTAAGAAATGCTACATAATGAGTTGATGGTTATGTTAACTAACCTGCTTTGATCATTTCACGGTAAACATACATATTGAAACATATTGTAAACATCATATGCCATTATTGCATACAATGTGGGGCATGCTGGGAAACCTCGGACCTCAGACATACTTAGCACATACCTGATGCTCCCATCTTTGTGTCACAACCATATAATTAGATTTTCAATTTTTTTGAAGTTTTAGAAACAATTTTTTTAAACAAGCATCAAATAAATCAATAAATTTTAAAAAATTAGTGCAACTAGGTGTGGAGGAGATTTGGGGAGTTATAGAAACAGAGAAAAGTAATTGCCCTCTTTACTGGCCACCCCCATTCTTTCTTGTACTGTTCAGATCTACTCTCCACGATGCTATCGAAGTGATTTGTCTTGATCCAAGTATAACTGTAAAGTCATTCCTCAGTACTAGCAGTTTTCAACATGTTGTCTGATCATAATCGCCTGCTGGCTTTGTTAGAGCATAGATTACTGATGACCCAGAGTTCCTAATTTGCTGGGTCTGACATGGGACATGGACATTCGTGTTTTAACGAATTCTAAGGTGATGTCAATAACACTGGTCCAGGGACCACACTTGAAGAATCACAGCAGTAGTGAGAGGTTTTATCTCTCACAGCACTCATTTTTCTCCTTACAAAAGAATAGATATTCTTCAGGTTTTTGCAAGGGTTGAATATTTCAAAACATCCTATGCAAATGTTCAGTGCTGTTTTAGTTTAAAGGAAAGGGCCAAAGCCATTTGGTTAACACATCTACCATGAACTGGCTAGTCTCTTGCCCTCTCCTGGTTTCTCATTTATAAAATGTATCAATTTGTGTAATCAACACTATTGAATGACATCTGCATTTACAGACCCTTGTTAGAAACATGGCAGGAACAAGTCTTAACTATATATCCTGTATCTACAGTGATTTGGAAGATGTTGGAGTTACCCTCCAACCTTCAAGCATCTGTTCTTCATACATTTGTCTTAACAAAATAAAAGGTCAATAACATGTTAGGAAATAATTAGATGCTACTTTTCAGAACTAGCTTGATTGTGTGTGTGTGTGTGTGTGTGTGTGTGTGTGTGTGTATTAGTGTGTGTGTGTGAGTTAAATACTAAAAAAAAAAATCACTGACAGAAAACAGCTAGTATTTATATTGAACTCTATATTCTCCAGTTGTGTCCTGTCAAGTCATTCATTCTTTATTGGATAAATGTTAGTTGAATATCTTTAACTTAGAGGACACTTTGCTAGATCTAAGAATAGGTGAGTGAATTAAATGGGCAATTTTGTGTAATAAAAGAAGCCAAGCAATGAACAATTTATCCTTTCAATTAATCAATCAAGCAGGCTTGTGGTAGATAATAGGTACTAAATATTAGAAGAATGAAGAATCTTAGGAATGTGCAGTGCTGTGGGGAGTTGGCTCATCATGGCATATCAAGGAAGTTTGAGTCTCAGTATTTTCCCTCCTAAAATTGGAAATAACAAAACATACTCCACCAAGATTTAAATAATGATTGTTGATGGCTTCAGATAATTTAAAATTTCTACCACCGTACAGCACTTAGCATACAACATAATGGGTAGTTGTGTTGTTCATTATTAATTGGAATTTTAGACTTTAACAAGCTCATTGGTACTATCATTTAATTTGCTAGTTATTTTCAATAAAATGTGATTATAAGAACACTAAATGTGTGATAGCACATAAAATTAAATCCTTATAACTCTTTTTCTATGTATAATATATTAACCACAGAATATATATCTTCACTCATTCATGATTAAATCAATCAATTATTAACATTTAGACTCTTTCTTGCAACTGCAATAAAAGTCTCATTTTTTTCCCCAGACACTTGAAAAGAATTTTAAAATTAAGAGTCTGGAAATCAAGCCAACCAAAGTTCTTGTAAGTCAGAGAGGACATCCAGAATGCATCAGCATTCTGGGACTCTTCAATTGAAGAATGGCCCAGGAACTGGGTGAAGAAAGACAATCAGTATCTTCTCAAAAAAGAGGTGGGCTTAATTGAAAGTTAAAATTGGTGAGTCCCAGTGCATCCTTCTGAGTTATGGGGCTGAGTATAGTCAATAACAAGACACTGCAAAACAATAATTTCCATACCATCTGTGGACAAGCACACTCAGACATCAGCGTAAATAAAGAAGTAGTGTCTACTCCATATTTCTAAGCTTGAAAAATGAGGCACTGCAGATGAAACTGGAATCTATAAGAGGTGAGATAAATTTTTCTGTCTACTCATTTGAAAGAGATTTCACGAGAAACACTTGATTATTCATTCAGTACCAACTTGGAAAAAAAATCCATATGCACTTAAATGTCCCGTGCCTCAACACCAGAAAGCAAATGAGATTGTGTGAAGAAGCTGAAGGTTTCCCTGGAAGACTTTAAAGTGGGGTTTAGCATCAGAATTACACAGCTACTCCTGGTGATCTTATTCTACACAAGGATAATCCCCTTGCATTTTAACCCAACATTACCCTTAGACTACACCTGGTCCCCTCCAGCCACTGATGTAACTAAAATTCTATAGCTCATGGCTTATTGTCTCACTTCTCTCGCACTCCCGTTCTCCACCCTGAATTCCATTCCAGGAAAGCTCCTTCACCAATATCCTACAAGATGATGGTTTATATATTTCTGTAACCTTGATCTGGCCTCTCAGACAAATAAGAAACTTTTTCTCTTTTCCACCCCAACAACCTGTGTCCTGTAACCTCTGTGACAGAGACATCCTGGATCTCCTCCACCCAATGCAGTGAAGGCACGTCTTCCTCTTTATTCCTTTCCTTCAGTGTTGGAGCTTGGCATCCTTTTTCCCACTATTCTCCGATTTCCATATGCATATACAATCTACAGGATTTCCTACCAGGATATCAGGAATCTGATGACTCCTTGACCTATAAATCAAGACCAACATGAAATGTGTGCTTCAGACATATCTGTGAGACCTAGCCATTTGCATAGTCCATAGCTGGATGAGTCTGTATACGAACTGACCTGTTTGTCCTCTTCTCCCTCACCCTAATCATCCTCTTCTCAAATGTTCCCAATTAAATGGACCCTCACTTCAGCAGTTTCCATAGCCAGAAACCTGCTGGTGCTTCTTGAGTCCCCCTCCCTCCACCTCCGTTTCCACAATCAAACATCAGAGCAGTTTCCTTCCACCTGTCAAGTATTCCTGTAGTTCAATATCTACTCTCAATTCTAACAGCACTACCCGAGTCCAGGCTCCTCCAATTTCCTTCAAATTACTCCTCACTGGTTTCCCATCTCTACTTTGTTCTCCTAATCATCCCTTCAGCATGCAGCCAAAGTCCTTGCTTTTAAAACATTCTTTGATGGCATACTTTCTCCACTCAAAATCATCCATCCATATGCTCTCACAAGACTGAGAAAAACATGACAACCCAACAGCTTAAAAGTCCATTTTCATATGGCAGCTGTAAATCTGCCATCCTTAGCCCTGACTCCTTCCTCTCCTCTCACCTTCAGCCCTCACAGTCTCATCATGCAAAATAAAATGCCTCAGACTGCCAACATTTGTAGAGCTTCTGTAGCCTCTCCTTTTGTTTTCAGGCAGGACCTTGCTGTGTATCCCAGACTGGCCTTTGAATGTGAGACGCTCTTACCTTCACCTTCCAAGTGCTAAGATCATAGAGGTTAACCTCCATGCTGGTTCTCTATCCTCCTTATGAAATGTCTTTACATGGAGGCTTGATAAGGTACTGCAGCCCCAGAGAAGCCTAACTTGATTCTACCACCTAGATCTAGAGCTCCCATAAACTCAGAACTATTGTTCCCCGTATGTTTTCTATCCTCCAGCAGACCCACAAGCCCTCAGAGGGCAGTGCCTGGTCATTCCTTTTCTAGTGCTTCCAATTTTCCAGTGCCTAGCACAATCCTAGGCACTGCCTGAGTAAATGCAGCTCCAGTTCTACTTAGATATTCAATGAAAACTGAATATCCTACTTGACATGATAGATACCAGGAATCTCCAGGCCTTCCAAATAAATGTAACAGCAGAAGGAAGGCAGCCATCAGGCCTACTCAGTTCCCACCAGTTGCTGAAAGCTTGGGAGAGCTTTTCTCTCCTGTGAAAATGATACAGGGATATGAATACAGGTGTCAGTGGTCTAGCAGCAAAGTCATGGAAGGCTCTGATGATTCCCTGCTCCTTTTCCCACTTACTCCATCTTGGTTTCTTCCCTCTCCCTACATACCATCTGGACCTGGACAGTCAGTTCAGTTCAGCTGTTTGCCTCAGCTCTTCCAGTTCCCTCAGCCCCACTCCCAAACCCCAACTATAACAACAAAGAACTGACTTAAAAGATTTGTTATTTTAATGTACCAAGTATTTAGACAATGTTAAAGGCAAGCATTAGAGAATGTTAGAGGGAGTGCTTCCTTTTAGACAAAGACTTCATGAACTATAATCTGTCCCCAAAAGATGATCACTAAGAAGACCATCCAAATTATCCACAAAATGGCTAGAATTTTAGCCTGTCTCACACACACACATGAGAGAGAGAGAAAGAGAGACAGAGACAGACAGAGACACAGACTGTCTGGGGGCTGGAGAGGTGGAGGGAGAGAGAGAAACTGCTCTTTCCTCACTCTGGCTGCTCTGTCTAGGGCTTTCCACCAAGTGCTGACACAGCCTGCCACATCAGCAGGGAGGGAGCCCTGCAGCATTTGGTATTTGCATCAGTTTCCAGGAATGCTTTACAAGTTATCAGCTCACTCTCCGGCCCTGGGTGGAGGTATTTATATACTTGTGTTTGAAACCTGGTTTCTCTAATTCTCAAAAATCCACCTAGGACCTTTTTCTTTCTTTTCTTTATTTTTTTTTTCTAAAAAGGAAAATATAATCAAACTTTCAAAGGATGTTCTATTCTTGAGACTATTTTGACAATCACAGAAAACCACAGAGCAAAATGGAATGTTTAAGGTCTTCGGTAGCTATGGGAAAGCAAGTGATTCGGCCAAGATGACCCTAAAGAAAGTTACCCGATAACTTCCCTGAAGGACATTTAAGGAGTTTCCTTCATAAACCTGTTTTCTTACCCGAGTCTTTGGTTCAGAATTAGTATCTGATTTTCAGGAACAGAAGACAGAGGCACAAGTGACAGCAGGTAGAAACAAGCGAGCACACTGGCAAAAATGCTAACTTGTGCTTCTGATTAATGCAGAAAAAAATCAGATGTGGGGTTTGGAAGTTTTGCTTTCCTTGGTATGCTTTCAGAAATCTTTCACTCCACGTTATTTCAGAAACACATCCCAACTTGCCTCTCAAATCAATGTTTTTAATTGGATTAAAATAACTTTATTGAAATTTTTAGTTATTCTTTTCTTCTATTTCTAACATCTTCCTTTTAAATTTAGAAAGAGAAGCCCGTTCGCTATACCCGGCCCCTGGTTTATAGCAGCTGCTGGAGGAGTCAACCTACTTAGGCAGAAATTCTTCCTCACCAGGAAGCAGAAAAGGAGGGGGTAGGGAAAGAAAGGAGAAGGTTCCCAAGGAGCCCACCCATTTCTGCTTCATGGAGATAAAACTGGCCTAAAGATGCTGCTTGGGGCATGACTTCTGGAGCAGAATGAGACTCTGAATAGGTCTCTGCTGCCTCATGAGGGATGCTTGACAGGCCAAAAGCAGTCTGGGGCCCCCAGGAGCTTGGAAGACGTTCTAAGAGGCTTGGGGAAGGAGCACTGAGCTTGTCATAGCCACCATCCTGGACAGCCAAGGTCCCCTACTCCAGTGCTTCAGAATCAAAGTCTCATCCCAGGGAGGTGGGAGGGGAGTCTCCGGAGAGTTCACATCTGTCTGGAGAGGGCAGTGGGGATGTTAAGGAAAAGACTGTGTATACCCTAGGTGCCAAATAAAAAGTTTTAGCACTCATTTCCACATTTTCTCCTAAACAGAAGGAGGACAGGTGTGAGGATGAAGGCAGAAAGGTGTGTGAAAGAGGTCATGAATGGGCAGCAAGGGGGGCGGGGGGGGGGGCGGCTGGGTTTTCACTGATTTGTTATCTGGTCCAGGCTCAGAGTCCCGGTGATCCTGCAAAGGGTCTGTGAACAGGGCTGGAACTTGGAAGGGAAGGACTTCCCGGAGACTTGACCAAACCAAATTTAAGAGTGCAAAACATATCCGCTGGAGGGAAATGTCCACTGGTGCCTGCTCCCCTCCATCAACAGGAGAAAGAGGAGGGGGGTGGAGAGAGAGAGAGAGAGAGAGAGAGAGAGAGAGAGAGAGAGAGAGAGAGAGAGAGAGAGAGAGAGAGAGAGAGAGAGAGAGTGAGTTGGGCCCGCAGGCCCCAAAGCTGGAGAAAAGCTGGGGCGGGGGCAGGGTGGAGTCAGCCTGGGAGGGCAGCTCTAGATCACGCCACGCTGTCGCCCTCCTTCCCTCACGCCCCAGCCCCCTCCAGGGTGCAGATGGCCCACAGGGCACAAGGTGAGGCAGGACTGGACAGCTCCTGCTTTTTCATCTTAGGGCTCCAGGTCCCTTGACACCTGCCCCGCTGCCCAGAGATCTGTAAAGTGCCCACGTAGGTGTCCTAAAGTGGTTCCAAACTTGGCAAGAGCCGGAGAGGGCGGGTGGCTGGGGAGGGCGGAGGTATGCAGACAGAGTCAGACTTTCCCCTCGAAAGCCTCAAAAGTGTCCACGTCCTCAAAAAGAATGGAACCAATTTAAGAAGCCCCGTGGCCACGTCCCTCCCTCCTCGGCTCCCTCCCCTGCGCCCCCGCAGTCTCCTCCCAGCACTGTGGCCCGGGCCCCTGGCCCCAGCCCTCCCATTGGTGGAGACGTTTTTGGAGGCACCCACCGATCGGAGAAACTTTTGCCATATAAATAGAGCAGGTCTGGGCTTTATTATTTTAGCACCACGGCAGCAGGAGGTTTCGGCTAAGTTGGAGGGACCAGTCACGATTGCATGCCTGCGCTCGCCAGGTGATACCTCCGCTGGTGACCCAGGGGCTCTGCGACACAAGGAGTCTGCATGTCTAAGTGGTAGACATGCTCAGCTTTGTGGATACGCGGACTCTGTTGCTGCTTGCAGTAACTTCGTGCCTAGCAACATGCCAATGTAAGTGTCTTCCGCTTGTTGGGGGGGAGATGAAGCAGAGAGGCTAGCTAGATGGGTACCCTGATCTGTCAAGGGGAAACTTCTCCCATTTCCATATACAGCTTGTGAGGATGCTCTCTGGCCTGTGGGGAAACGCCCGGGCGAAGAGAAACAAGGAAAGTACTTTAAAAGACTGGAAACATAGAAGGCCTGACTGTTGCCAAGAGTTGGGAAAGTTTTCCCTTAAAACCAGACAGCTGGCCTGGATCTCCAGGTTGTTGATGCTCACAAGGAGGCAAAGAATTTTGCCTCAAGATAAGACAAACACTACTGACAGTGAAAGAATCAGAGGACTCCACTCTTCGGTCCCCAGAACTGTGCTCATGGCCACCTTGTGAACCTTGAGGCCTAGTTTAGAAAGCCCTTTAATGTAACAATACAAAACTCACCCGTCTCCATTTTCTTGTGGGCGTCAGAGTTGGTCTGGATGACGTTGATGGAGATAATGATGAAAAGGCGCCCCCTGGAGGGGGTAAGGTGAAAGTACAGGGACCGGGCCTTAAGCTAATGGACTTTCCAGTTAAAGACTCCCTTGGTCCATAGAGTGGTTGACACTTCTGGGCCATATGTGGAGGTCTCAGTCAGAGTATCTGGAGAAGTGGGGTGTCTAGGCTTCTACTTTGGTCTTTTGATTAGTTAAATTAGCTTCCCAGTTCATTGCATGGTCATAGAAATGGTCATTTTTAGCTACAATCAACTCTTGTTTAGTTAGCCCTCAACATGTTCCCACCAGTACTCAGACATGAAAACAGCAGATTTGGGAAATATCAACCTTGGCCTGAAATTCGAGAGCCTGGAATTCTTCCCATAAGTATCTTACTCATTTGCCGTGTGGCTTCAAACAAACCAACTGGGCCTTTTTCTAAAATGTGGGATGGAAATTAAATGTGCCAACTTCAAGACCACTTTCCGTTTCTAGCTTGTGTGACTAGACTTTGATGTCGAAAGAATGAAGAAAATCAGTCGGGTTTCATCTTGAAAATGGCTGCCTAATTTAACTAGACAAAGCTGTTGGCTTGATGAGGGTTGAGAGATGCCTGGCCACACCCAGCACTTCAAAAGCTAGCCCCACCCACATGCCACGTGTCTACCATTGCCTGATTTCTGATGCATGTATGTTCCCTCCATTCACTTTCATGTACCCACTGAGGATACGAAGGAGGAACTGCATTGAACACGTTAGTGTTACAAGTTAGCTTTATATGAAAACAGAGAGTAGAAGTGTGGACTCCCACAGAAAAATACGATAGACCTTGGGAAGGTGGAGATGTGATTGTCAACGTCCAACCACTGTGTGGAAAAAAGGTTGCCCAACACACATTGTTCAAAATGGTTCATAACTGAGTAATTAAAAAGCAAGTCTCCAAAGGCCGTAAGGCTGTAAGACTTCTGTTTATCAGTTCAAGCAAACTGTTCTTCCTCTGATGGACACAATAAACTAAACATAGCATTTATCTAATTTAACAGTAATTCTCATCAATTGCCCATAAATGTTAATGTTGGAGGCAGTGTACCCTCCCAAATGGTGACCATTGCAACAGATATTCTCATTCCAAATGACATACTTCTTGACCACCAAACTCCAGCAATTTTTAGGGGTGAATCATCCTGGAGCAAGTCTGACCACAATTATAGACCACATTAATCTATAATTATTATACTGTAGGAAGGTAATCCAATCTTTAACGTCGTATAGCAATTGTAGCAAGAAGGTATTTTTTTCATTATTTTTCAAGATCTTTTCAAGTTTTCTCTTTATACAAAATGATCCCTCTTAGGTAACAAATTCGATGCACGTTAATCAAATGACCTTACCTAATTTAAGTGAACTACTTAAAGCAAAAATCAGATTCCTGAATCAATTTGCTTTCATGTATGCAAATTAGACCTTTGGGGGAAAGGACTAAGTCACTTCAATGTTTTATGAAAAACCAACTCTGCTTTAGGGTGCATACTCTCCTAAGTGTTCTTAGATTCTTATGTATTAAAGGTGATCTAAACCATGAATTATTTCCTCATCAATCAATTGGCGTGAGAGACAGTGATTCATCTACGCCACTTCCCCCATAATTGCTGAGCATTAGAAATATCCTCCAGACACATTAATATTTCACAGCATTTATAAAATAGTAAATAATTAAGCATTTAATTCAAAATATATTTACATATTAAAACTGTAAACAAATCACCCTGCTGCTCCCTGGTATGTTTTTGACCTGAATAATTTGGAAGTCTTTAGGACATTCTTGAGAAGAAATAGAAGGGGTATTTTAATCAGGTTATTCAATCTTATAAACCAGTGTATCATTTGTTAATTACTGCTACTGATAATGAGATGATATCACAATTATTTCTTATTTTCTTCTTTCCTCTACAGCTTTACAAGCGGTGAGTAAAACTATTTTCAGAAAAATATGATGTTCATACTTTGATTGTCTTGATCACAGTAGTTAGTGTATTTTCTAGAAAGGGGAATTGGACAGTTTGGTTTCCCAAGGAAATTGTGAAAGGGTATAGTAGTCCAAACCTTTCTGGCTTCTACTGAAATACCCACCCCATTTTCCAAAGTGGGTGGCGCTACTAAGTAAGGCTGGTCTCATAAAATACCCATAGGGAGCAGAGAGTAATTGGGCCAGTTGAAGCTTGGGTTTCAGCATCAGCTACTCTGAGCACAAGATCTCACTGAGCTAAAGAGTTTCTTTCTTTCTTTTTTTTTTGTAATTTCTTTGGATTCATTTGCAAAGAATTAGGAATAAATTTTTAGCACATGAATTAAAATTGCAATATAACTATAAGTATATATATATATGGTTTTGTAGATAACATTTTGTTTATTTGTAAAATTTTACATTTTATTTCAAAATGTTAGATTAAGATAATAGAAAGAGAATGATGTAGTGACATCCATAGATATATTTGTATATAATATCAAAATATTAATCACCTTTAATCTATGGATACATACATAATTCTTCCCATAAAAGTCATTTACCTTCTCTAGGGATCTTCAAGAAAGGTAAGAGTCTAATATGTCTCCATAAATACCTGATATTACCAGAATGATTTACATTTGAATATGAATTATAGAAATAAAATACTTTAAGATTTTACCCATGAAAATATGTATTCACCAAACTATAAACTAAAATAATGTTAATGTTTGATGTAATGAAGTTTTGTTATCTTCCAGAAGCATCTCTAATTGCGTTTATGTCATATAAATTGATGATTTACGTACTACTACTAAAAGACTTTCTAAATATTTGTTTATATTCTGATGGGAGAATGAATATTATATTAATTATTAATAGTAAATCAAAGTTTACTTTAAAGATCTGACCTGTAAGTGTGCAGTAAAAATGTAACAACATGGTTGTTTTATCTATAACAACCATTTTACTAAAAATGCAATGGATAATATTGATTTGACCACTAGCAACTATAGCAGCCTCTAGTCCTATAATTTGGAAAAAAAATTACATACAGTTTTAACAAAAACAATGCACTGTAATCTATTGTTTTATACCAGGTCTTTTGGCTGTTGTTTAATAAGACTTTAGTGAGATCAGTCTGAACAACTAATTATTTTCCAAATAAGTTTGCCTGTTCGCTGTAAATTACTTAGACATGTGTCCTTTCTCTGTTTTTGTCTTCCTTTAGGGCCCCACTGGAGATAGAGGACCACGTGGAGAAAGGGTATGTAATTTTTGAACCATTAAAGGGCTTTGGCCCATATTTGAATAACTATGTATTGGAAGCTACAGAAGACTGACAATGTGTAAGAATATTATGTATTCAGATAATTATACCACCTTTTAAGTAGATAATGTCCTACAGAAGAAGTAAATGAACATTATTATATATAATCAATATCCTTTTTCAGTCAAGATTACCCTTTCATAAAAAGAAACACTATTATAGGCAGCCCAATTCTTTGCAAGCCTATCTTTCTTATTTTAATTTGACCTGCCCAATACATGTATAATGAAAATGTATCCCCTACCACATAAATCTCTTCATAACATGTTTTGTTCCTTTTGAAAAAAAACAACAACAACAAAAAGATCTTTGTATAGATTGGAATTAATTGTGGAGCGGTCGGCAGCAACATGTTTTTCTGTCTCTATTCATACATGTACAAGCCAGGCTGCTATTCTATTTGCTAATTCTTTGCCACATTTCTTTGATATGTGTAACTACATGATTTTGCATGGTTTGCATTATATAACGTTTTTACCAAAACACAAATAACAGTATCTTGTATCTGTCATGAAATGTGGACTTACACACATTCTACTCAAAATATTAGTTGTATAATTATATCAGTTAATTATCCTAACAACATGAATAGAGTTAAAGCAGTGTTCCTATCCTGTGATAAAATGATCTAATCAGTTAAGCTACTCTTCACAAATCACATACTGAAACAATTAATCTTCACAAGAGTCAGAAACTAGCATCAACCTACAAAGTGTCTCATTATATACCGTGAAACATGTGACATTCACAGAATCAGTTCCATTATGAATTAATATTCAGTGTCTACCCTGTGTTAGCTACTACTTGTTATTTTCACACATCAATCATTAAAGGTCCTTCTAAATTAAACCTATGTTGAATGTCAATCAATGACAGATACAGCGTATTATATTTCCACCCATTCACATCGACAAGTCTAAACAACTGACCTTAGCATATGTGTTCTTAGGTCTCTTTTCACACACTATACAGGTTTTGACAGGGCTATTCTAACCCTGCCCTAATTCCCTTTGTTTATGACAGGGTCCAGCAGGTCCCCGAGGCAGAGATGGTGCAAACGGTCCTGATGGCCCTCCTGGTCCCCCTGGCCCCCCTGGTCCCCCTGGTATCCCTGGTCTTGGTGGGGTAAGGTTTCTTAAGTAGTTTTTTAACTTATTTCTGACTTTAGTGTCTTGCTCTGTTAGAAAAATGTTAATTGTGAAATTTATTTTTAGCAGTTAAGGAAAAAATCTTCTACTTGGAAATTCGTATATTTTATCTCATTTCTTTAATTTCTTCGCTCAAGGTTCTGCTTTGCCTGTCCTCTTTTTGAGGCCTTGTCAATTACAGGCTGGGTCTTTGTGTTCACTGAAGTTAGCTGCAGCCATCAGCACCATTATTTAATTTGGGGATTTAATATCTTTTATCAGTAAGGCACAAATGAGAGGTGTTGCATTATTAAAGAGTTTGATTAGGCTGAATTACATAAGTGAAGCCCCTGATCTTAAGCAATTTCACAAACAACCGACGCTCTTTATTCTCCTTGGCTTGGAGTCTGCTGAACCAACATTCAAAGCGGTCTTAGGTTTAATTTGCTTGAAACTAATTTAAGAAAAGTACATTTCCCTTCTTCATTAATATCTTCTTCTAGCTTTATGTCTTTGACAATGGTATGAGTGCCAAATGGCCTCACGGCAGGAAGGAAAACATAGCTGCTTAATTGGTTAGCACTAGGAATCAGAATTCTGATTCTAATACCCAACTGTATGCCAGTAAAATAAGACCTTTCTCTCCCAAAGATCTTATTATGATTGCTTATCTACTGAGTGTATTAAAAAGCACCTTCTTTAATACAACTACCACTCCAAGGGAGATCTTTAACAGGGAAGTTATTACTGTGAACTATTTTTTAAAAGCTTAATCTTCTAAGGGGCATTTTAATTTTCCTATAACTTGAAGACTCTTTATATCCTTTTCTGAAACTCCAGCCAGAACAAAGAAGTGTCTTAGTGGCTTGTGGGCTAAGGCAGCAGCTGCCAGTACAGCCTGTTCCCCTGAACTCTGCTTCAGTTGTGAGGGTTCTGGGGGATTGTAAAGGTTTAGGAAGCCATTCCTCCTCACTCTAGAGGTAGGTGACAGCTGGGGGACTCTACTGAATTCTAAGTCATTTCTACTTAAAACATGACTCTCTTTTAACGCTACCAGGAAATTTATTAAAAGCAGAATGGAAAATAGAAGTGTATGACCATGGACATTTATACGTGTGTGTGTGTGTGTGTGTGTGTGTTTTATCTCCTCCAGAACTTTGGTGCCCAGTATTCTGACAAAGGAGTTTCATCTGGCCCTGGACCAATGGTATGCTAGTGTCTTTTTATCCTAGAAGGGGAAAAAAAGCTTGTATAGAAATTTGATGTTAAACTCCACAATGATAGTTAACACTCCATACTTAGATCAAATGAAAACAATTCCTTTTTCTACACTTAGATATCAAAATTCAAGTCAAGGTTAGGAGTTTCAATTTTCTCTACAAACATGTCTTATAAAAAGGTCAGCTTTTTGTGTCTAAGAAATAATCTTTGGACATACTGACCATAACTCAGGCAGATCAGTTCAATCAAAAGATTAACATCTACAAGTTTTTCTGTGTCTTTCCACATTCCTTAAACTGTGAAGCAGCACTGAGAAGCAGGGACTGACTATGCTCCATGAACCTGTTGGGAAGGGCCATCAAGTTCTGCTTCAACCCTTTCATCTTGTGACTGGAGAGTCTGGGGCTTTCTTCCCAAAATCACTCAAGTCGTTAAGGACAGACTTAACTATAGGCAAGATGCTTGAGAGACAACATATGGCTCATGTAGTCCTTGAATAGAACATGTCCTTTATCACAAGTATTTAAGAGGTGCCCCCAACAGGTTCAGAACTACACTATTCTTAATTTACTACTAAATTGATTTACTCAGCCAGCAGCAAATGACCTCACCCTCTGGCTCACCCTCAAGAACTTAATGATATAAAAAGTGTTTCTTTTTTTCCATTCTGATGAAAATTCTTTTTCTTGTCTAGTTATTAAAATCCAATATAGAAGAGAATGAGTCGGATGTAGCATTTATGTCATCAGCACACATCCTGTCATTTTTGTAACGATTTATGACCTAGCGAACAAATGAAGCTTCTACCAAACTATCACTGAGATGTAATAGGGAAAAAACAGACATAATCATGAAAAATATATAATAGTTTATAAGAGAGAATGAAAATGTCCCAGAAATAAAAACATTAGATTGATATTTAATATGCAAGCACACAACTTGGTGATTCTAATTATGTTTTCCAAAGGCATTTATCTGTTAGTTATCATGGTCTTTAAAATACAACTTTTACCTGGGCCCTACATCAGTGCTCTATCGTCACAAGACAGTCTTCTGAAGCTAATGGGCCGAAATAAACTAATGTACTATAAGGGCAAGACAATATTTTCTGTAAATTAAAACTCTCACTCGCGAAATAATGTAGCTTTAATTGATGACTTCCAATTTCCTGATTTTCCCGGTAATTTAAAATGTTCATATCTGAAATGAAAGATGTAAGCATTCTTTTGGCTTTGTTTATATTGGACATTTGAAATGAGTTGTTTCTTGCTAATGCTGGACATTACTCAGCTATAAAGTAGAACCCATTTCTCAAGAAGAGACAATGGGAAATAGAGCAGAAGTAGATGTCACTTCATTTTAAAAATTAAAATGGTGGACAAAAGCTGGAAGAAATTAATATGGATTACAGATTCTCTTGTCTTTAAAGCCTCTCTCTGGGGAGAATCAAGCAAAATATTTCACTTTAAAATATCAGTGACATATAATTTAAGTTTGTACATCTACACACTTCCACAGACATATGCAATCAACAGATATGTGTTTAACAAATAGAGAGGATAGGCAGCAATAAAGTGTTAAAATAATTTTCCATGTTGGAAAATCAATAACTACAAAACCCCATAGGGTCCTTTTCTGAATTAATCATAGTTCATCTTACAGCCTCCACAAAATAAAATATCCTTTATGTAAATGAAGTTGTTGCAAATACAGGGAAAGATGAATAAATATAATTAACAATTCATGATGTCAAAGAAAATTATACTTAATGGATACCTAAAAAATATTTTTATTGAAAAGCGACAGCTTCTTTTTAACACGGAAGCAATTTCTAAAATAAAATAAATAATTTTCATAATTAAAATAATGTGCTTCTTTAAATAAAATACATATTGTCTCACTACAGTCACTTAATAAAGTGGCTAAGCTCACTGCAGAATCCTCATGGTTGATATATTATGAACAAATTACTCAAAACTTGTGCAGGACGTATTTTGAGCTGTAGAGGAATGGGTCCTACAGTTAGAGGATACAATACAATACACAGGCATTGATTACTACAGCGGCTAAAGAAAAGCACATTTAGCTCAAAAGCTCATAATATTCTGTTTTACTTTACATTTGTGTTCCTGAAGAAAAAGGAAAACAAACTACTGTCATTTGTGTTATGTTTTCAATATCCTATGATAGATTCTTCCAATAGGCTGCCTCAATAATAATTGATTTTTCCTTCATCCCTCATTACATCCACTTTTGCTTGACATTTTCATCAGTCACCAACAGCCCTGAAAGGAGCTTTACGGTTATAATAAACCTCCTTTTAATCATTAAGAAGGACTTTTGATCCTTTTCAATTTGTGCCCCTGTGGCAATAGAAGTATCAATTTCTTAACTAAGTATGACATGGAGAGATGACATAGGACGAAGGGAACTAACTGAAACGATTTGTCAGCCATTATATCTTCTGTTCTGGTGCGAAGATCAATTCACCTCACTGCCCCGAACACTCTCCGGATGCCCAATTTCTCACAGCTTGAGGAACTTGTGGCTTCCCCCATACAATTCTCACAGAGTCCTGAAGATTTGGTTGGTAAAAAAAAAGAAGTGACGGACAAGAAAGGGTGCGGGTACAGGAAATTTGGGTTCTTAAATGCTTCTTTGGGAGGGAGGAAAAAAAACTATGAAATAACACTAGGATGGTTTTGCTCATCTGTCCATTGAAAACAGCCAGCAGCTCAGCAGTACTGTTTCTAAATCTAGTTTTCCCAGTTCAGCTAACGCTACTCCAAACAAGGACCTGAGTTCTTAGTACTAACGATGTGTATACTCTTGGCAGGGCTTAATGGGACCCAGAGGCCCTCCTGGTGCTGTTGGAGCCCCTGTAAGTACCAAAATCTTACAATCATTCTTACATAAAATACAAGGCTAAGCATTACTCTCATGAGATGGGGATGCTGCTCAATGACAAAGTACTTGTCTATCATGTGCAATGATCTGAGCTTGATTTCACAACTTCCAAATAAGTAAATAAATGTTCCTTCTCCCCTACCTTAGGGCCCTCAAGGTTTCCAAGGACCTGCTGGTGAGCCTGGCGAACCTGGTCAAACGGTGAGAACATTTTCTCCCTGTGTGAAAAAAAAAGTCTTTGCTGGGAGGTTTGTAAACACAGTCTTCACCTCACAATGTGTCTCCATTTCCTTAGGGTCCTGCAGGTTCTCGTGGTCCAGCTGGTCCTCCTGGCAAGGCTGGTGAGGATGTAAGTGTTTATTCTCAAGCTCTTCCAAAACAACTTTTTAATACTCCCATCTCAACAGAAGCATGTAAATCCAAATTAAGTTCCATGCTGAAGGCTCAATATACTTAACATGAGCCTCCCCATATGGGAAATATTACTTTAATGAAATACTAATTAACTTGCTTGTACTTGAGAGATATGATTGTTAATTAAACATGCATTTGAGCCCACAGTCTTGGGTGTACCTTTCTTCCTCACGGTTTGCCAAGTAAAGGCTGACCCTATGCTGCTTTCACGTTTTAGGGTCACCCTGGGAAACCTGGACGACCCGGCGAGAGAGGAGTTGTTGGACCACAGGTGAGGTCATTGACAACAATGTGTAGTCCAGAGTCAGTTGTAAGGGAGCATGCATGGTGGTACAGATGCCACTCACACTTGTGGCATGGATTAAAGGCAAGGGAAAGAACCAAGGAAAGAATGCAAACATATTGTTTGTGCCAGTCGATCAGACTATGAAAAGCTAAACTACGTTTTCTATAAATGCCGCCATCTTGGTTACTCATGTCATAGCTATTGCTTTGTGACTCCATGCTTACAACACACCAGCCTTTGATTCCAAACTTGAGCTTTGAGGAGAGAATTGATTTGGAAAGAGGAAAGCATTGCCTTTTAACTTCTAAGAAAAACCTTATTCACTTGGTTCTGAATTGTCTTTTTTCCCAGGGTGCTCGTGGTTTCCCCGGAACTCCTGGACTTCCCGGCTTCAAAGGCATTCGGGTGAGGACAGTCTCCGTCCACAAGAGAAAAAAAATGCTGATGGGGGTGGGGTGGGGGCGGGAAGAACTCCATTGTGTTTACATTCCTGGGAACAGATCCTAGTTTCCACGGCTCTGAATTTTGAAACTGCTAGAAATTAAAGGGGAGCCAAAACTCACCAAAAACTGAGATTGATGCAGAAAAACTGGGTAAATTACAGATTATTTTTAAGTAGTTAGAAGTATCTGAAAACCATAAAATGGTTAGGAGGACAAGGATGTAAGGAAGCTTGTCCAGCATCCTTCCCTCTTACCTGCATGCAGATGAAGTGACTGACCCAGGTTGGTGGAACCAGCTCACTTGAGCTGGGACATTGGACTCTGTTCTAATTTAGCAGCCAAAGGATCTGTCCAGGAGACATAATAATTGCCAAGATGGAAATTACAGCATTTTAAAAGTGCCCATTGCCTTTCAGGGACACAATGGTCTGGATGGATTGAAGGGACAGCCCGGTGCACAGGGTGTGAAGGTAAATACTGAGTTTGGGACACTGTTTATAAGCAATTCCTTTAAGTCTATCATTACTATCAAAAAGGCTGTTTTACTGATGACAACCCGCATTTCAAAAAATATCTTGTCTCCTCATCTATCCTTCAAATCCCTCAGTGGTAGAACACTGAGATCCTATGACAAAAGGCCAATTACTAATACTTATTTAACTTAATGTTTATTTAAATAATCAAATGAAAACTAGTGTTACTATTTTCTTCCCCCATCTCCTTTCCTCCTCTTGCAATGTCACTCGATCTCTGTAGCCAAAACAAAGGTAAATAAACATATGATCAAGTATTAGAGCATAGTGTGCTACTTTAAAGTGTAAATCCTCCCTTGCCTTGCACTAATTAGGTATGTACATTCATGTCACAATACATTTTTCAACCTCTTTCCTCTGATTTATCTGTGCACACTCAAAAAAATTTTAATTAGGTAATTAAAGTCTCAGAAGTGTGTTATCTCTGGGCTTAGCCTCTTCTCTGACAGCGTTTCCAACCATAAAACGTTCTCTTTCCTATTAAGGAGATAATGTGATATTAAAGTGAATACCAACGTAATTACAAATTAATGAGTAACGAATGCTAGCGGGGCCAGAGACGGACATGAATATGGAGAATCTGGTCTAGCTTCCCAGATGCCACACAAGTGGATAAGGTCAAACCCATTCTCCCACGAGCCCAGTACTATAGCTCAGACTACTAATCACAACAAGGTAAAATGTTAGAGCTGAAAGGTATGTTGTAGGTGTCCTCATTTTGTGGATGGGGAAAACTGAGGTCAGGTAGAGCTGGTGACTTGCCCAAAGTCATTCCTCTAGTGGTTAGAAAGGCAAACTCAAGAAATCCCATGCCAATCGTTCCTGAAGAACATTCTTCCCAGGGAATCTTAGACCTACAGCTGGGGAAACGGCTCAGTGGTAGGGCGCTTGCTTAGCATGTGCCAAGTCTTGGGTTTATTCCTCAGCATCTCTCTCTCTAAACTAGAATATCTTGAAGAAAAGTTCTTTTTCATCCCCCCAAATAGGAAACTACCCACCACTGCCTAGCACTCCCAATCAGAACCAAATTCAATGGCTCTAAAAACTATTATGATGCTTAGACTCTCCATATGTCTTAATGAAAATGATAACACTGAGCGTTCCAATATCATTCAAATATCTTTGAGAAAGGTAAATTTGGTTGTACAGAAAGAAAGAAAATGTATCCTTTGTCTTCTCTTTTTAAATAATATTCCTACTCTCTGGAGCTGCTTCCAAATGTATAGAATGTAAAGAGAAAATTGGAGAGGAGTACAACCGAATAATCACAACCTTTTGCATATTTAAATAGAACTCTTATATTTAAAAAAAAAAAAAAAAACCAGCTGGGCGGTGGTGGCGCACGCCTTTAATCCCAGCTTTGGGAGGCAGAGCCAGGTGGATCTCTGTGAGTTTGAGGCCAGCCTGGGCTACCAAGTGAGTCCCAGGAAAGGCGCAAAGCTACACAGAGAAACCCTGTCTCGAAAAACAAAACAAAACAAAACAAAACAAAACCATGTGTATGAGATCATTGAGAAACAATCTATATGTATAAAAAGGTGTTTTAAAATGTATGAAAGGCTCAAACTGACATAATAGGGTAAAAACTGCACAATCTAAATATACATACATATATATATATATATATATATATATATATATATATATATATATATATATTGGTATATATAATGAACACAGACTCAATTTTTCTTCTGCATGTAGGGTGAACCTGGTGCCCCTGGTGAAAACGGAACTCCAGGGCAAGCGGTAAGTATTGATCAGTTCACTGGAAACCCAAATGTGCACTCTCTGCATCTTGAAATGTCTTTCAAGTTTTTGCTAATTACCGTTTCCCTTGGCATTGTATCCTTGATATTTTTCTTACGTCCCTCTGCATATTCAACTTTTACCTGGTGTTAGAACGAGACTTGTATTTTTAGTGAATTGTTGTAAGTGTTAGAAACTGAGCAAAGTTACATGCTGCCTGTGACTTTATAAGATTCTGGATTTTCCTAACAGTATTTCTGCTTCTAGGGAGCCCGTGGGCTTCCTGGAGAGAGAGGACGAGTCGGAGCCCCTGGTCCAGCTGTAAGTGGTCCAGCTTTTTTCTTCTTTTTAAGTCTTCTTACAACACTGTCTAATGCCAGCTGCTCGACCTCCACCTGACTGTCCATCTTTTCTTCCTTCATAGGGTGCCCGTGGGAGTGATGGCAGTGTTGGTCCTGTTGGCCCTGCTGTAAGTTCTGACACTGGGGTGCTGAAAGGCTTGAAAGTGTGGGGCGGGAGCTATCTTCCCTAACTTTTATAAAGTGATATAATTTTGAACACTTTTGCCAAATGTTCCCTGAGGTCTTTGGCAGTCTCCATTTATAAGTAGCAGAGGCTATTTCAAATTCCTGGAGCTACTGAATGATGCATAAAGTAAAACTCATCCTATGTTTGGAAACCTCGAAGTCTCTCCTTAATAGAACTAACTTCCTGGTTGCTTTCCTCATCTACTTCAGGGAAATTTCTGCTTCGATTTCAGGGTCCCATTGGATCTGCTGGCCCTCCTGGTTTTCCAGGTGCTCCTGGTCCCAAGGTAAAAACACTGATTGCTGTCACCACCTTGATAGATTCTTTAGCATAATATGAAATATCAGTACTGTTTGCAGGAAGAGAGACAATTCCATAGCAATTCCCTAAATCAGCCTCACCCTCTTAAACGGGAACAAAAGAGTTTTCTCAGTCTAAGTTTGCAACACACCTCTCTGTTCCTGCACACTGTGTAAAGACAGAGCAGCAACCTGGCAACTGACTCCCTGTAGAATGTGCTTCCCAGGTTAGGGGGGCCTGAGTGGAAACCACTTACGTAGAGACCGAGTCACAGCTGAGGGAGGGATAATGCCAGAAGCCTGAGCTAAGCTTGCAAATTAGAAAGTCAACCCTAAACTTTGTGATAATAAGCCAGACAAGCTAAGTAGTTGCTATCCTGCAGAAATTCCCTAAAATTTGGTGCTATACTAACAGAGATGTGCTGTGTCGTTTATTGACTGCTAATTCCCCGCTGTTACTTCCATTCTTAGGGTGAACTTGGGCCTGTTGGTAACCCTGGCCCTTCTGGTCCTGCTGGTCCCCGTGGTGAAGTGGGTCTTCCAGGTCTTTCTGGCCCCGTTGGACCTCCTGTAAGTAGTCATTGACCTTAACGTCCTTGAGCAGAAAGACTGAAGGTGGGCTCAGAAAAGGTAAGAAATGCTCTAATTCAGTGATTTTTTGTTTCCTTTTCCTTTTACCCCTCACCTCCCTGCAGGGCAACCCTGGAGCAAATGGCCTCACTGGTGCTAAGGGTGCTGCTGTGAGTACAACTGGAGAATTGACCTTTGCTGCTCTGGGTTAGAGGCCCTTACCTAAGGCTGCCTCTGCAGCCGGCTTCCTCCTGACGGATGTTGGGTTTTTTTCCCCCCCACAGGGCCTCCCTGGCGTTGCTGGGGCTCCTGGTCTCCCTGGACCCCGTGGCATTCCTGGCCCCGTTGGTGCTGCTGGTGCTACTGGTGCCAGAGGCCTTGTTGTAAGTGGTCGCCACCAGGATGTTTATATCCTGAGATACTAGCTTTAGTGTTTTATATGTTCCTTGACTTTTTCTCGAAATTTTTTGTCTTCCTTCTGTAACGTTTTGCAAAAGTTTGTATTTCTTGTGTAGCTGCCTTGTGTTCCTGCATAGTCCCTCTGCACACACTCTCTGTCACCTTCCTTCTGCTAGCTTAGAAGCTTGTAAAAAAAAAAAAAAGGTAGATGAGGTCAAGACCATGTGTGAATCTTAACCGTTCAATACCATTTTCCTACGTATGGATTTTTCAGATGACTTTAGCTTAAACGTCCCAAGAGACTTGTCTGTTGGAGACTGTTGACACACTTCTGTCATTTGACCATTGTTTCTCTCGGATCTTAGGGTGAACCCGGTCCAGCTGGCTCCAAAGGAGAGACTGGTAACAAGGGCGAGCCTGTAAGTGGTTTCATAATCACAATTGTGTTCCTTGAGCCTCATCAGTTTTCAATCCAATTTCAGTTGCTAAATGTGATATAAAAATATTTTTCTACTCTTCTTATTCTTTTTTTATTGAATAGGGTTCTGCTGGAGCCCAAGGTCCTCCTGGTCCCAGTGGTGAAGAAGGAAAGAGAGGGTCCCCTGGTGAACCTGGATCTGCAGGCCCTGGAGGGCCTCCAGGGCTGAGAGTAAGTTCTGAATACTCCAGACAGACACAGCAAGACCATCATGCCTCCCCTTGGCTGGGAATTGGTCAGAATTTCTGTGTGTATTTCCTAGACGAAAGAGCATCTGCCTTCCATCTGTTTTATTAAATTAGTGACTCTCAGTTTGGTATGTTATTAAATTGGTCTGGAAACAATGTTGACCTATTTTTGCCAGTTGCTCATCTGTGCATTCCCTTGGCGTTTGGGTAAGACGCCTTGGCTTGGTGTGCAGTGATATCTTCCTCTTAGAAGAAATCATGCCTTGTGTTCGTAAACTCTACCCTGTGGGGTTCAAAGGTTTCTCTAATCCCCCACGTCCTTTCCTACAGGGCAGCCCTGGATCTCGTGGTCTTCCTGGAGCTGATGGCAGAGCTGGTGTTATGGTAAGTTGGCCTTCACTCATTTACCAGGAAGGACCTTGACAATGCTGGTGCACATGACGTCCTCAGCATTACATTACCAGCCCCCTTATTCAGCCCCTCTCCTATTAACAGGGCCCTCCTGGCAATCGTGGTTCAAGTGGTCCTGCCGGAGTCCGAGGTCCTAATGGAGATGCTGGTCGCCCTGGGGAGCCTGGTCTCATGGGTCCCAGAGTAAGTTTCAGATAAATCCTCATAAAGTCCTGTCTGGAATCGGTGCCTTCTTTAAAGGGCTTCTGAACACTGATGGTAACAACAAAAACCTCGTAAAGTAAGCTTATTAGTAGACTTGTTGATGTTTACTTTTTTATTTTACTTTATCAAAGCCCCATAGAAGTTTCTGAGTGTTTGGCTAGCTCATAGGTGTCCTGTGCATTACTTGAATCAGTGACTATGAAGGTTTTGGAAAACTAGATCTATTTTAAAATATTCAAATTAGTTTGGTTCTCTTATCAGCACATATCTTTTATCTTATTTTGTGACTTTTCTATAAGGTAGTCATGAAATGTATTAAGGCTATACATTATTAGTTTATTAGATTCATAAGTGAAACCATTTTTCCAGCAATCATAAAATGCTCTAATGTGTTCAGCATCATACCAGCTATAGAAGAGTGACATTTTGATCCAGATATACTCAAATCCATAGAAATGGAATCATTTTTTTTTGCTCCATTATCTCTTATGGGTGAATATCAACTGTAATTTCATACCATAAACAAGTAATAGGGAACATCAAATATAGTAATAAAAAAAATCCACCTTGGAAATTGCTTACCAAAAGTATTAGTTGTTTTTTCTCTTCCTATCATGGAGTGAATAGCATGATACATTTTGCCCATACTGTATGTTGCTTAACAGTTTCTTCTGATGCCTATAAATGGATCAGTTGCACAGAAATAAAATACAAAGGAAAACACACAAAAAAAATAGAAGAAAGATTTCAGAGTTCTTTTCGTAGTTTCCAGCAAGGCTAATATTGATAATGATTCACCCTCGGCAACAGACAAGAAGTGAGGAGATAGTGCTGTGTGAGATTTCAATTAATTTGAGCCTGGAGTGTGGGAGCTGAAGTACCAATATGAAAGGACCCTCCTTCATTTTACAGGGTCTTCCTGGGTCTCCTGGAAATGTTGGCCCAGCTGGTAAAGAAGGACCTGTAGTAAGTATTGCTCATTTTCCATTACATTTTCAAGAACACTTATTGCACCCTCATCAAGTCTATTTTTGTGCCTTATTTATCCATGAATACATTGAAAATAAATATCAGCCACCTCTACATCATCTGGGAACAGAAGGTAATAGATTCTAATTAGTGAGTCTAAATGGATGCAGGACCGAAAGCAGAGAAGGGATAAGGAACCATGACTGGAGAAATTGAAGCTGGTGACAGGGGGATAGAAAGGGAAGGAAGGGGGCAAATTGCATACATATGAGATTGAACTGCCTGTCTCTGCACTGACATCCTATTAAGAACAAGGAAATGGAGTCATAATTTATTGACACCTTATAGGGGAAGTTTCGTGCATTCAGCAAACTACCCTGTTCCATCATGTGAAAACATCCTAAGCAGGAAACCATAGGGATGATAAGTAGACTTTAAACTCTGGTTTCAGGGTCTCCCTGGCATTGACGGCAGACCTGGCCCAATTGGCCCCGCTGGAGCAAGAGGTGAAGCTGGCAACATTGGATTCCCTGGACCCAAAGGCCCATCTGTAAGGATCATGACTTCCCTCCCTCAATACCTCTTTACCCACATCTCAGCCACAGTCTCACATTTCTCTCCTGGTCCTCGGCAGTTTACCTCAAGGCAGATCCTTTCAACACAAGAAAGCTGTAGAGCACTCATTGCTTGAAAGCCTTACCTCCACTGTGGCCTCATACCCTGCTGGAAACCTACCTGAGTTGCACACCTCCACAAACAGAGTCCTTTCCGTACAGAGCTTCACAGTGTTGGAGCATGCCTTGGATAATAAATTCAAAGCTGAGAAATGTCAGAAAAATACACAAACAAGCAACAAAATCAACATTTCAAAATTGTCAGGGAACATTGGACGTATAATCTTTTCGTGTTCTGTTTATTGCACCAGCATTTTCTTCTTGCCTTCTATCCCTCCAACCCCTCCACTGTATCTGCCTCTGACTTGGTCCCCTCTTGAGATCATGGCATATATATATATGAAATTATATATGTGTGTGTACTTTTTTAATAGGGTGATCCTGGCAAAGCTGGAGATAAAGGTCATCCTGGTCTTGCTGGTGCTCGGGTAGGTATTAATTTCTACAGAGAAATCGCCCCCCAAAAGTGCTTTGTTTGAGGCTGCCTTCTGCTATCACTGTTACTTTCCAAAGTGGCACCCTAAAGGTCCTTTTACCATGCTCAAATGTCTTTATTTTTAACTACATGGAAAAGGCAGTGAACTATAACAAATCAGAACATATTGTTCAAAGATACAGATGCATCTGGTCTTTCTCGTATTCATATTAGGATTAAGAGGTTATGAATACGTGCTGATATTCTCTGTCCTTTGTAAACTGCCTCCTATCTGTGGACTTCTCTTAAACTACATCAAAAGTCAATAGGCACCATTTAGAACTTGGTGAAACTTACAATGGGTTGCTTTAATCCTAAAAATGATAAACTAGTCTTGAGGAATTAGCTTTCAAAGTGCTTTGAAGCATATTAGGCTGCCTGACTTGTGTGTAACCACCGGCCTTTCTATTTTATTCAGGGTGCTCCAGGTCCTGATGGAAACAACGGTGCTCAGGGACCTCCTGGACCCCAGGTGTGTACTTCTCCCTACTCCTTTCTAAAGCAAAGTAAGCCTTGTCCTTCAGAGCAGCTATTCTTTCCATAGTTACGGCAGCAAATTGACATCAGAGCTATCTCTTCCATCACTTACAACAATACTATCTGACTTTGTTTTATGGGACTATTGTTTCTTGAAATTAACTCTGGCCTTCCTACGTATGTGGTAACTAACAACGTAATAGGATACTCTGATTAAAAATAAAACATCATAACCATTATAGCTATGCTAATATGCATAGACAAATGAGTAGTTTTTCCTTCACATAACTGGACTCATGAATTTGGCTTCAGACTCACAATACCAACACATTTTTATGATGCCAGTAGGGCAGGCATTAACATCAATGCTGTCTCTTCTGTCACTTTCAGGGTGTCCAAGGTGGCAAAGGTGAACAGGGTCCTGCTGGTCCTCCAGGCTTCCAGGTGAGTCAACGAACATGCAAGACTCTGACTTCGACCTCACTGCTCCACCTAATTCACTGTGACATCACCACCACCAACCACCACCACCCAGAATGTATCTTCAGAACTCAAGCAAAAGCCACAGTTATTCAAAACAAACTTTTCTGGAGTAGTTTAACAAGACATAATAGTGTTCATGCTCATGATGTTATTCCCCTTACAAGCCCAGTTATTAGCATTAAGATGGCCATAGTATTGAGATTTCCATGTCTCTTCATTTAGGGTCTGCCTGGTCCCTCAGGTACCGCCGGAGAAGCTGGCAAACCAGGAGAAAGGGTGAGTAAATTACGTGATGATGGCTTGACCAAGTCTTAGCATTGCCTTCTTTTTAAATTCCCTTTTGCCATGTAATTACAATACGAAAATTTTATACTTCGCACACTAATTATAGCAGTCTACATTGTTGGTGTTGAACAAGGGAATGAAACAACTTATTTATATTTTGTTCAAATTGCCTTATTTTATGGACTGACTGAAACATCACAATATGAAAGCAAAACCTATTGAATATTTCATGTAATAGCCTTACTTTTTGTGTGTTCTTTGCTATATTAAAATACAAATTATTTCCTTCTCCATAGTGGAAACGTAAATGCACTGATTTTCCATCAAACCAGAGCCTGAAAAAAATTGCTTTTAATGTTTTTCTTGGCATTCAAACATTACACTGCTATCCACAATCAGAGCATGAGTTCTGAGTCATTTTCTCTAATTGTGATGAATGTGCCTCAATTTAGTTACATTCTGTGGCCTGGTCTCCTTTGTCAACAGTGGGCCACATTAGAGAGACAGCTGGTCAGTAATAAAAGAGATTCACATGGGTATACAATTAACTAGGTAATGTACAGAATATGATAATTTCTATTAAGAAGGCAGTCGGTTATATAGCTAAAATGTTCAATGCCTGGCTGTGTTTGTTACTACTTATCACATTATCAAAGGAGCTAGCCTGCTTTGTCACTTTTTAAAAAGATAGTAAGCTGAATAATGGGAAATGAGTTTTCTGACAGCAGATCTGGCTCGGACACATCTTTGATAGTAGTGCCAGTCTCTTTTTGTGTCTTTCTATCGAGGCAAACATTTTGTTATATAGTCTAGCCTGTATACCAAGCATTTATGTGAGTAGAGCCCATATAGCTTTATTTTGTAATTCAGAATATTTTAATACCTTAGCCACAAGTGACTGTAGGGACCACACATAGATTTCATGATTTACTTACTGTCCTGTTTTTACCTAGGGTCTTCAAGGTGAATTTGGTCTCCCTGGTCCTGCTGGCCCAAGAGTAAGTGTTACTTGGTTAAATTTCATTAATTTTTGACAACATGTTTTTTAAAAGAAGTAGTGCTTGTCCCTAATACCACTGATGACCTTCCTTAAAGGACATTCCTAACCTCCTCTGTAGATACCATTGGGCTTCTAAATTAATAGTGAAAATTTCTCATTAGTTGCTGGTATTTCCTATTCAATGACCTATGGTTACAAGAAACATAAATGAACAAATATATGCTATAATAAATTACTTAGACAAATGTGATGCACTTATTACAGCTGCTGATTTTGAGCAAAGAAAAGTAATACTAAGATGAATATTTATAGGATGTGTAGGTGTTGGGATTCTAAAGCTAAATTCATGAGTCCAGTTTTATGAATGAAAAACTACTTGTCTATGCATATTAGCATAACTAGAATGATTGGATAGTTTTTTTTTAACAAAATTATCCCATTATGTTGTTAGTTATCACATACCTAGGAAGCCAGAAGTTAATGAAAAGAAAAAATAGTGCCATAGAACAAAGTTAGAGCAAGGTCCTTTGATATAATTGCAATGTGAAACTATGGGATAAATATTCAGGACTATAAAATGTTATGTTGTGGTGATGTTTAGATTGCAAAGTCAGAGGTTCTCAGCTAAATAGACACAAATGAACACACACACACACACACACACACACACACACACACACACACATATATGACCTCTGTTGACTATCCTGTTACATCATTACTACACAAGGTTGTAGAGGGGCAGTAATATGAAAATATAATCTTATCTGTTTATGACATGGCCATTCAACTAAAACTCCATGATCTTCCCTTCTGACTACTAAGCATGACTGACATCTGATTTTGCCTGTGAGTGTAGCACAGAAAAGACCATCCCCTTAAAAGTAAATGGATTCTAAAAGTTGACTATAACATTTCCAAAGCAACAAACTGTGGAATCGCAGTCCCAGAACATCAGAAGTATATGATATCGTAAACATTATCTCACGCCTTCCCTTCATTATAGGAGGAGAAAAATGAGAAGTGAAAAAAACGTTAATTTGCTAAAATATGCAGAATTCAATCTAAAACTCTAAGCAAATAAGAATGTGTCAGAAGGTGCCTGACTTCTTTCTCATCAGAAAGAGAACGACTTCTGATTGCTGTCTTATAGGGAGAACGTGGTCCCCCAGGTGAGAGTGGAGCTGCGGGCCCTTCTGGTCCTGTTGGAAGCCGTGGTCCCTCTGGAGCCCCAGGGCCTGATGGAAATAAGGTAAAGCTATACTCTATAGATAGATGGAATGGGCCCATATGTTCAAGAATAAGTAGATCCAACGGAAGAGTGATTGTTTTTGAAAGTTTTTATTTTTTCTAGTTGTGTGGTGATTTCAGTTAATATTATTTATTCCAAAAGAAAACTTGGAGAGGGAGGAAAATCTTGGTTCTAGAAGTCAGCAATGAATAGTACGGTTTTGCCATTTTCTGATTACACTGTTTATGCTTTTGTTTAAATCTAGAGCCATCCTTTACTTTTTTAGAAAATAGTTTTTGCTTTATCAACATCCAACCCACCCCATACAGTAAAATTGCTAAAAAATAGTCTAAATTTTAATAATAAAATTTATAATGATTTAAGTTTTTACTCCAAAGGCACAGGTCTAGAAGTTTATGTTCCAAAGCAGATTTCTAGTTTAGGTTTTTAAAAAGATAAGATTACAAATCTCTGAAAACCAGGGGTCTTGTAAGTCTCCCAGTTCTTACCTTCAAGGGGGAAAAATATAAAGAGTAGTTTCAAAAAGCTATTTCATTACGTGGAAGAGTATAGAGGGGAAAATGGAAACAACATAAGAGGGAAGAGAAGAAAGGACCATGGTGACATCCAGCGATGCTTTCAAAGGGATCTATTCATCTCAGTAGCTAGCCAACAGGTTTTACGTGTAGAGAATTGTGAAGCTTAATATAAAAATGGAACCCACGGCCCTACTCTTATGGAGACAATCATCTCCCAGTTGATGAGGTCTCTTTCCATGCCACTTGCCTGGGCTAAGAGACTTATCATTGAAAAGGTTGTGGGCAAACAGTTCTCAATCTCTCCTTTCCATTGTCCTGTCTTCTTCTTTTCCGTGTCTGTCTTCCTTAAGAGGACAAGATGCAGGCCGTAGAAGAATGCCAGTCGCCCACTCTCCGCCCTCTTCTCTTCAGTCATTGTGGCGTTGATAGCGGCCCCCTGTTCCCCTTCTTCCTTTCAACGGCACTCCTTTGTGACTCTACACAGCCAAGAATGCCAGCTATTAAATGTTTCAATTGGAATTCTTCAAGAGTTTGCGTCTTGGCTTTCTTCTTTTGCTGCTGAAATAATTGATTTCACATGGTTTTGATTCCAGGGTGAAGCTGGTGCGGTCGGTGCTCCAGGCACTGCTGGTGCCTCCGGTCCTGGTGGTCTTCCAGGAGAGAGGGGTGCTGCTGGTGTACCTGGAGGCAAGGGAGAAAAGGTACCGCTTTCGGACCTTGATACATAGCGTCCATGAACTCCAAGGAAGAAGGCTGTGCAAGGATGCCAAGTTGTTCACCATCCTTAGCAGGTGGTCCAGTAGCATCTTGACATCTGTGTGCATTCCCCTCTGCCACCTAGCACCTACTCGTGTCTAAACTCACTAATCTGGCAAAATTCCTTGCTACCATGGAATTTCACGCAAGCAGATGGTGTTGAGTAATACATGAGGCTCATTTTAATGCCACTAACAATAATGCCTCATCCTGCCCTAATTAATGGAGGAAGCTACATTGAACAGCTGTCAAGCGTGCTATGGCATTCGTTATATTGTGAGAGTGACCAGGCACCACGGCCCACTGCCATGTTGCCTTGTTACTCCAGCCTCATCAATTTGAAACTTGCTTCATTATGAATCAGAGGGATATTTATTTTATAATCTTCGATAATAATCTGAAAGGGCACTTAAAAGATGAGTTTCATACTGTTTTCCTCATTCAGTGTTCTACAGAGTGGTAGGAAATTGAAAACACTAAAATCCTTAAATGATGGCAGACATAGAAACTTCTATAAAAGCTTTTACAGTTCATTTCCACTCAAAAATTTAGTCGGAAAGCAAAAAACGTGGCCCTTGCTTTGTACTTTCAGGGTGAAACCGGTCTCAGAGGTGAAATTGGAAATTCTGGCAGAGATGGTGCTCGTGTGAGTAGAACTTTGTTTTTAATGTTCGTTTGTGCTTAAATTCTGTTTTTATGTTTTACTCAGTTTGAATTCAGCAAATTTCCAAGGTAGAACTACAAAATAATTCAATTTTAGTAAGATTGCAATCCATTACTTCTTAGGTCACTAGTAATATCATTTTACATACTCCAAAAGAAAATTTAAACATGATACGCCTTGAAAATCACATCCTGACTTCCTTTCAACTGTCTTTCACATTCATTATGCTAACTCCAAGCTGCACACCCAGAGCTGTAGGTTCAGAAGAACACTGATTGCTTGTTTTAAGTGATAATAAGGCTTTTAGAGAAGCAACATTTTCTTACATTTTAAAAAGCCACAGCCCCCAACAGTGCCCTAGGCTTCACTTTTCTGCCCTAAGATTTGATCTAAGGGCAGCTTCAGAGATGAGCTGTGACTACCATAGGGGTCACAGATGACCCTGAGGAAGTATAATTATCTTCCCTGAACTGCCAGCACTGTGGAACTTCCTCCTTAGTTTGCTCTTAGTCACCTCTTCCTGCAAGGTGATAACCACTGCAACACATTCCTGGTATCCTTTGTCTTGAGTCACGTAGTTCCTGCAGTTCCAAACAAGGCTACTTATTTGCCTCCCTCCAGGGAATGTCGCAAGAGTGACAGAATTCAGAGCTCCCAAATCCTGCTCCTCTCTGGCCTTTCACATTTCCATGACCTTTGTCGGCTCTTTCCTCAGCTGTTCTGTAGGCCTTGCTTCCTGAGCTAACTTCTGGGGGACCGTGGTAAACAGCACCAACATGAATCCAGAGCCTTCTTTTTCTGTTACTGTTACAAACGTGTGTGTGTGTGTGTGTGTGTGTGTGAGAGAGAGAGACAGAGACAGAGACAGGGAGACAGAGATAGAGACAGAGAGATGGAGAGAGAGACAGAGACAGAGACAGTGAGACATACAGAGACAGACAGACAGAGACAGACAGACAGAGAGACACAGAGAGAGACAGAGACAGAGAGAGACAGAGATAGAGACAGGAAGACAGAGATAGAGACAGAGAGATGGAGAGAGAGACAGAGACAGAGACAGGGAGACACACAGAGAGAGACAGACAGAGGGACACAGAGACACAGAGACAGACAGAGACAGAGACAGACAGAGAGACAGAGATAGAGACAGAGAGATGGAGAGAGAGACAGAGAGAGAGAGAGAGAGAGAGAGAGAGAGAGAGATTGTGCATGTGCCTATTGAGTGGATATGTGCCTGTATAATAGCTAAATGTGGAGATCAGAGGACAAGAGATGAGTGTTGCTTGTCTCCTTCTTACGTGGTCATCAGGCTTGACTGCAAACACCTACTGAATCATCTTGCTGGGCCTTGGGAGCTTTCTTGATGTCCTACCATAGTATGCAGTGCGGGTGTTTGACACTTCATGAGGAGCAGGACAGAGTTCAGTCTGGATGCTGTGTGTTGTTTTCAGTAAGATTTGCTTCCTTTTTGCTTCTAGGGTGCTCCTGGTGCTGTAGGTGCTCCTGGTCCTGCTGGAGCCACAGGGGACCGGGTAAGCATGCATTCGAACTTAATTGTATACATTTTCCCTGAGTTGTAGTTCTCTGAGCTGATAGAACTATCTGAAATCCCCTGCTTGCCCTGGTCCCAAAGAGCCTCAGCTATTCATTTTTATAGCTGGGTCTAAAGCACACTTATTAAAAAAAAAAAAAAAAAAAAAAAAAAAAAAACTGGCTGGTGTGAAGACAGCAGCAAGAAACAAATGCTGCTCTTTGGTGTTTGCTTCCGAGGCCTATGGGTATGCCAGCTGTCTGATCTATACCATGATCCCTATCATTTCTTTTAAAGACTTTCCCTGTTGCCCATTAACAATATCCTAATGCACTAAGCCTTCTCAAAGCCTTCAATTGTAAAAAGGGAAAAAAATCAATAAAATACATAGTGTACCCATTTCACATCGAACAGTCCATTTAAAATAGACCTTATTTATTGTATTGCGAAGATTGCAGCAAATAGATCAGTCCTGTGTCCATCTAAAAATTAAAATGTCCTCCTCCTGGTATTATGGGGACTGATTTATAGTGTTTCTGCAAGTGAACAACAAATACCACTCCACCTTTTAAAATGAATCCAGCCTTAAGCAGAGGAAAAATTCACCTCATTTTAGTCTCTAAAATGTGCATTAGTCTCTTCCAAAGTAACTGCAAACTCTAAAATGGCCTGTCTGCTGCTCTTTTCTCCTCTCGTCATCTATGTGAGGTGCATTAAACAACTTATCTCTGGCCTTTGGTCCATTACAGGGTGAAGCTGGTGCTGCCGGTCCTTCTGGCCCAGCTGGTCCTCGAGGTAGCCCTGTAAGTAGAGATCAGAGCTTTCTGGATACTCAGATTTCATGGTTTACACACATTCATGAAACTGCGAATGTAACAACATCTTTCCCTTCCACCTAGGGTGAACGTGGTGAGGTTGGTCCTGCTGGCCCCAATGGATTCGCTGGACCTGCTGTGAGTATCCCTTACGGCAGATTAATCTGCCAACACCACAGTGAGTTGGAAGGCCGGTGCTCACTGCTCTTCTTCCCACAGGGTGCTGCTGGCCAACCTGGTGCTAAAGGAGAGAAGGGAACCAAAGGGCCTAAGGGTGAAAATGGTGTCGTTGGGCCTACGGGGCCTGTTGGAGCTGCTGGGCCATCTGTAAGTTAAATTCTCTACTGTCCAACGTACTCCAGCATTTTTGTAATCCAATACATGCCCATTAGGTGCCCACTGCCTACTAAGCATTCCAGATAAAACACCTTATTTTTAAAACTTCACATTTAAACACCACTTGAAAGTTTTGTAAATATCTTGTTTTCATGCTTAGTAATCTATAGTTAATACTAAGAAAAGAACATTTACTTCATGTGACATAGATAATTGTGTTTTGGTTCTAAATTTTCTTCAAGGATGGAGGAAATAGATGAGAATGATCTGTCTGAAAACAAGAGCAACATTTGTACGAGTTACTTGTTTTATGATTTCATGCCACTTTCTTTCCTTGCATTTAGGGTCCAAATGGTCCACCTGGTCCTATCGGAAGTCGCGGTGATGGAGGGCCCCCGGTGAGTGTTTACAATTGACTCGTCACTTTTCTTTCTTAGCTACATACTAGTGACAATTTGAAAGTTTGAAGATCTTGATAAATTTGAGCGGTGGTAAGGGGATGCTTGAGAGTCATGTTCATTCTAGTCAGAAAACGTATGAAGTTAAACGGTACTGAGATTAGAGTCAGCTACGTGGGCATTAACTCAACCCCCGAAGCAACTTAGGGCTGCAGATGGTACTACTATCTCACTCAAGGGAATGAGCACAAACCCAGGTAGTTTAATTGGGAAATAAATAATTTCTTTCCTACCTTTTATCCTCTTGTTAATGTCTCACTTCTTCTGACTGACCCTCCCCATCCTTGCCCTGGCTCATTTTTATACTTCTGTCTATAAACAGCACTGCTTTTTCTAGTATCCTTTCCCTTCTACCCAGCCAAGCGGTCAATAGATATTCACATTTCATAATGAAAATATCTTCTGCTCTCCCCTATCACTATCAGATAACCTGTTAGCATTTGAAAAAACATCACCAATCTTAATGTAAACTATGGGCATTACAACTATTTGCATACTGGTAAACCAGGACCCTAGTTGAGTGGCCCCCTACCTGAAGCTAAGTGCTACCTCTTCTGTGGTCCATCTCTAGTCCCATGATGATTTTCCAAAGAGAAAATGTTTATCTTATCCTAATTCTTGGAGTTGATTTGACCGTGGAGTTTTAATGTGCTTGATTCTTAGGGTATGACTGGCTTCCCTGGTGCTGCTGGACGGACTGGTCCCCCTGGACCCAGTGTAAGTACATCACTCCAAGTATATATCTTCATTTACACTTACCATAAGACCTGACCTCTAGTAGGAAATTAGAAAAAAACTATTAAAACAAATTATTAATATTTGCTAATGCTTTCCTGATTTAAAATTATCTTTGATGAATGATGAAGGCAAAATCATTACAAATTATATTTTAAAATATCAATTTTAGTAGCTGCTATTCATGTAAATACCTGCACCCTTTGGAATGCACAATTTCTTTTTAAAAGGAAAAAAACCAGAATCTTTGGTCCCATATCTGATATTTCTGTATCTAATTACCCTTTATAGCTACCATTCTGCCTCCATTCTCAAGCTGTAATTGTTCCTGAATTTAAAGGTGGTTTGGCCTCTAATTTAATTTTCATTCAGTCCCTCCTGTCAGGACTCAAGAGAATTTAATTAATTATCAAGGATTAAGTATTCCAGTTAAGGTTTCAGGGGGAAAAATATAGCAAAGATGTTGATTTCTTGGAATCTTTTACAGATTCATAACAGAAAAATCCTCACTCCTTGTAGGCATTTAATTAAACCTAGTCAAGAGCATATGCAGTTCCTCAGTTATGAACAGAATGCCAGAGTTGGCTTTGCTTAAGAAGAAAAGGGCAGAGTCTACAGGAATCCAAAGTCCCCTTCATTTACATCTAAGACTTAAATCTCTTCTTGGTTCTGATTCCAGTATACCAGGGTCCAAGTGACATAACATTAATTGCCTTAATCACTACTGACTCTGCCTCATCAATTTGCCTTGTTATAGACAGGAATTGCTTCTATCTATGAGAGTCTTAAAATTTCCAAAAATGGCTGGGATATTATTTTTCTGAGTGACATTGTTTGATTCCTAATATCTAGGAGCTGCACAGCTCTGCTCCAGGTCTGTAACAAATAGAAAATAAATAACTTTGTATATTTGATCACAGGGTATTACTGGCCCTCCTGGTCCCCCTGGTGCTGCCGGTAAAGAAGGGGTCCGTGGTCCTCGTGGTGACCAAGGTCCAGTTGGTCGAACTGGAGAAACGGGTGCATCCGGCCCCCCTGGATTTACTGGTGAAAAGGGTCCCTCTGGAGAACCTGGTACTGCAGTAAGTGATTTCAAATTCCTTGTTCTCAATACTTCAGTTGAGTTGGAATAAAGCCCCTTTACAAATCCTCAAGTGGAATATATCTACTAGTGAGTAATGCAGGCTCTCAAGTTGAGCTCGGTTGAGCCAGGAAATCTGTCCAGCACACAATAAGGTGTCATGGTGTTAGCAGACGCCCTGAAAGTACAAAATAAGAATGACGGAGGATGAGGAAATGCAGCTTCTCTACAGCAGCCCTTCCTTTCTCCTCTCAGGGGACCCAAGAATTAGAACAGAATCCTATTGCTGTGGCCATCCTTCTGTCAATTAATCAGACTTCGTAAGCTGCTGATTTAAACATTCCTGGTTCAGAGTCACTGCTGCTCTGCAAGGTGCCCATATCAGACCTTAGAAGTCAAGGTCAAAATTTGCTTCCCTGCATAGAGTCTATAAAAATTAAAGCCAGGTGGCAGTGGCACACACCTTTAACCCCAGCACTCGGGAGGCAGAGGCAGGCAGATCTCTGTGAGTTCAAGGCCAGCCTAATCTACAGAACGAGATCCAGGACAGGCACCAAAACTACACAGAGAAACCCTGTCTTGAAAAAAAAAAAAACTCTGTGAATGGCTCCCTTACTCTCAACTACACACACACACACACACACACACACACACACACACACACACACACCAAAATGTGAACTTACGGTGATCTTCAGAGAAAAGACATCCAAGGAGTCACTGGCTGTTCCTAAACGCAGGATTCTTCGTTTTCACAATCCTTGAGCTAATCTGTATTAGGAGATAGAGTCATACCAGTAATAACCAATAGGTTTTTTTTTCCTCTCATCTAGGGGCCCCCTGGCACCGCAGGTCCTCAAGGTTTTCTCGGTCCTCCTGGTATTCTGGGTCTCCCTGGCTCTAGAGGTGAACGTGGTCTGCCAGGTATTGCTGGTGCTCTGGTGAGTGTTTGACACCATTTTAGTTCTCATTAACATAATAAAAGATTTTAAAAGCTGCCACTTCAAATGTGACAGATTGATCACTGAATAACTCCACTTAAGATTTTTATTCATGGCATTTCCTTTATACAGATCACATGTCACTTATCTAGGAAGCTTGAATACCACCTTACTTAGACACACACCATAAAGACACAGTTTAACATTATGCAGAATGATTTTTGTTCTTTCTACATGCTTAAAAACGATATAAGCTCTAATTGCATTTACCTCTCTGCAATGTAAAAGGCTGGCATCGTTTATCCGGCAAGAAGAATGAGACTCTGAAAGTCCATGAATCATTCCATTTAACCCTATACACGACAGCAGCTAGGAACCATCTTTTATCCAGAAACTATCAACTACATGAATTAATTTTATGTGGGATGTTGGATGTCATCAGACCACCGCCTCCCTTGTACACAGCCACATCCACACAAATGACCCTCTAGGTGTAGAGACAGGGCAAGTATGATGCCCGTGGTGCTCACTACCATATTGTGGCCCATCTACATTCAATTTACCTTCTCTCTTAACTAGAATTCCCTGGGAGTTGTTTTGGGAGGGTGAGGTTAGCATTCTCTCTTATGATAGTGATGTTATTTTATCTTCTCTGCCACTCTAGGGTGAACCTGGTCCTCTGGGCATCGCAGGCCCTCCTGGGGCTCGTGGTCCCCCTGGTGCTGTGGGTAGCCCTGGAGTTAATGGTGCTCCTGGTGAAGCTGGTCGTGATGTGAGTGCAATGCTTGATTTGTAAATAAAACTAAGGAGAATTTCATTGTGTGTTAACTTCTAGTTGAGATGAGGCTTCATGCCCTGAGTTTCTAAACTAGATAATCTACTTCTCCAGATAGATTTTTCTTGGAGTAAAACTATGGGCATTACTTGGGTTTGAAAATGGCCTTTAACTAGCATAGTTTAAATTGGGGCCCACATATTTACAATACTTCTAAAAAATTGAACTGGGAGGTTCTTGCTCCTATTTTTTTAACTGTCTGAACACTGGGAATAAAGCAGAGTAGCAGAGACAGTGAGGCTAATGGACCACAGAACCTCACCAGGAGTCTTCATTTGCATGGTATTCTTCCTAGGGTAACCCTGGCAGCGATGGTGCCCCAGGTCGTGATGGTCAACCTGGACACAAGGTCTGTGTGCTTTTTCATCTTTCTCTAATTTGAGAGTGATTAACATACTGACAGATTAATGCTAAGCTTCACTTTTGCCTCTGGTAGGGAGAGCGTGGTTACCCTGGCAACATTGGTCCTACTGGTGCTGCAGGTGCACCTGGTCCTCACGGTTCTGTGGGTCCTGCTGGAAAACATGGAAACCGTGGTGAACCTGTAAGTATGTAAATGTTGTTACCCTTGTGGACTTCTCTCTGACTCCACATTTAGAGGCTGTGGGGCCATCAGGAGAAAGATCTTGGACCTAGCTGATGAGTTCTGTTTTTTTTTTTTTTTTTTTTTCTAATTCACAGGGTCCTGCTGGTTCTGTTGGTCCTGTTGGTGCTGTTGGTCCAAGAGGTCCTAGTGTATGTACATGGTGATAATTAACATTTAAGAATTAAGAAGAATAATTCCAAACCATCTGCTTAGACAATTGATGATATACAGGCTAGACTTTGGTATTTGAATCCATGCTGAGAAATGATTTAGATGACTTTATTTATCTTAAGTCTATTCTGCTTGTTTGTATTAGTTAGTCATAAGGATTTAGCCCTTTATGCGCTGCTCAGTTAAAGGAGATGGCCAGAGAACATGGCAGCCCAGTTAGACCTTTGTGTGCCTTAATTTTCCTTTGTAAATGAATTAAACACCCTTTGAAGAGAAGTGTTATTGTTTTGAAGGGGTAGAACCCATCTCTCTTTCTTTCTTTACAGGGTCCTCAAGGCATTCGAGGTGATAAGGGAGAACCTGGTGACAAAGGGTCCAGAGGTCTCCCTGGCTTAAAGGGACACAACGGATTACAGGGTCTTCCTGGTCTTTCTGTAAGCACACTCTGACCATTGTTCGTGAGTTCTAACTCACGAATCAGATATCCACTGCTAGCATCCTAAAACGCTCTGCCTCCCACAGCCATTCCAGTTCTCTAGCTAACTCCACCTCTCTCCAAGAGGAGAGAGGATGCTATTTCATATCCTAACACAAAGAGGTAAGGGTTAAAGGAGAAAGAAACATACATCTATTAAAATCTCCTGGCAACTGTGTCCTTCAACCCCACTTAAAATAAATATAATTAGAGGGATGACTAATACTGCACTGTTGAAATAGCTTGTGGAAAAAAAATAATTGAGCATAATAGATATAATGGGAGAAAAGAGCCCACTTTACATTTTCAATTTTCTCAATCCAGAGTCCATTGAAACTAAAGTTTTCCATTCAATTTGAGAAAAAAGCTATCTACTGACATGTGTTCTGAAAGTATGATTTTTCTCTGTTCTCTTTTTAAAGGGCCTACATGGTGATCAAGGTTCTCCTGGCCCCGTGGGTCCCGCTGGTCCCAGGGTAAGTGAATCCAAGTTAAAATTCATCTCTTGAACTAAAGAATTGTCCAGGCAATGAGCCCTGGGCTACTGTCACCTGTGGAGTTTTCCTCACTGACAAGCGCTTGGTACCCTTCTTCTATAGGGTCCTGCTGGTCCTTCTGGCCCTGCTGGCAAAGATGGTCGATCTGGACATCCTGGACCAGTCGGGCCTGCTGGCGTTCGTGGCTCTCAGGGTAGCCAAGGTCCCTCTGTAAGTATGACTTGGAGAGATAGCTTAGGGCATCCCCTGACCAAAGGAATGTTTTCTTCAGACTGTACTGAGGAGATTTCGATAGCTCATGGGAGTAGCTCCACCTCAGCTGCTCTTTGAGAAGTTTGTAAACAGTCTGTATGTGATGGGGTTGTTCAGTCCATCTCGGTGTCACTGAGACCAAGTTGTCTATTTTTATAAGCTTGTTTCTATGTCTCATTAGTAGGACGTGTTTTTACATGAAGTGCATGTTAAATTTTCCTGTCCTGGCTGCCTCTCCTGCCATCACCAGTTAAAACCCCCTCTCCCACTCCTACTTTCACAGGGTCCTCCTGGTCCCCCAGGTCCTCCTGGCCCTCCTGGTGTCAGTGGAGGTGGCTATGACTTTGGTTTTGATGGAGACTTCTACAGGGCTGACCAGCCTCGCTCCCAGCCTTCACTCAGACCCAAGGACTATGAAGTTGATGCAACTCTGAAGTCTCTCAATAACCAGATTGAGACCCTTCTCACTCCTGAAGGCTCTAGAAAGAACCCTGCCCGCACATGCCGGGACTTAAGACTCAGCCACCCAGAGTGGAACAGCGGTGGGTCAAAATAGTCAAACCACACTGATTGCTCCCACAGCTGAGCTTCCCAAAAATCCATTTCCATTGATGTTGAGAATGCAAATGTATTTGAGACCAAAAAAAAATCTACACTATCAAAAATCATACCCACTTAATGAAGCATCATTTTCTTCCCCCAGGCCACACCCACCCTTAAGTTTGTTGAGTGATTCATTTATTTCCTTGCAGTACTAGGGATTAAATAGAAGGTCTTAGACGTGCTAGGCAAGTGTCTCACACAGAGCTACATCCCCAAGCCACGTTTTACATTTTGTTTTGAGACAAGGTCTCATTAAGCTGTCTAGGCTGGCCTTGAATTCACTCTAGTCCCAGTAGGCCTTTAAGTTTTGATCCCCCTGCCTCAGCTGATGAAAACATCCCAGATTGGATATTTCATGAAGAAAAGGGAATTCTTAAATGCAGTCCCCTTCTTCCCATTAAATGTGGAATAGGTGATGTAACAGCACCATCAAGACATTTTTAAGGGAACCAGTATGAATGACAAATTATTATTAGAATCTACATTTTGTAGTAAGAAGTTTACCAGCTGCGTTTTCTTTTCTGAAAAGATTACTACTGGATTGACCCTAACCAAGGATGCACTATGGATGCCATCAAAGTCTACTGTGATTTCTCTACTGGTGAAACCTGCATCCAGGCCCAACCTGTAAACATCCCAGCCAAGAACTCATACAGCAGTGCCCGGGCCAACAAGCACATCTGGTTAGGAGAAACCATCAATGGTGGCAGCCAGGTATGAAATTCTCCAAATACTCCTCCTTTTAATAAATATGATTTTCTTGGGGTCATTTGCTTTTTAATTATTTGTGCTTTAATCCTTTACCCACATGGGCTTATTCAAAGAAACTGTACTTTGTACAGTTCCAATTCTATCGTAGATTGCACATTCAAACAATGGACACATCCATCTAATTCAATGTTATTATTCAAATTTGACTTAATGGGTAATCATTGGAGAAACGGCTGATGTCATTTCGTGTAGAGGTGCCCTGGCCAGCAGATACCCCCCAGCTGTGCATACGTATTTCAGAACATGAGCAGCTTTTCTGAATTTGTAATCAAACTTTTCCACCAATGTTACTGAATGACACTAAAATTCAGTACAGCACAGAAAACAGAATGAGATCTGACTCCGTCTCACAGTCGCTAATTCTAATGAAGGGACATTCACAGGAATGCATACCTGAGTCAGGAGCTCTTTTCTGATGACCTTGCCCTCACCGGGTAGATCTTATGACCCAAAGGCAACTGTAGTTTTAACAAGTGCGTTGGGTGTCCTTAAAAAGCACCCTTTTCCTAGGTTCCAGCTATGACTCCATTATTTCTCTTTATACAAGACTTTATTTATTGAGTTTTAATACGAGTCTTCCACTCAACTGGAGTTCTTACCTTCTTCTCTGTAGTTTGAATATAACATGGAAGGGGTAACCTCCAAGGAAATGGCAACTCAACTCGCCTTCATGCGCCTGCTAGCCAATCGTGCATCTCAAAACATCACCTACCACTGCAAGAACAGCATCGCATACCTGGATGAGGAGACTGGCCGCTTGGATAAGGCTGTGGTTCTGCAGGGTTCCAATGATGTCGAACTGGTTGCTGAGGGCAACAGCAGGTTCACCTACACTGTCCTTGTAGATGGCTGCTCCGTAAGTAAAGGACAATGTAGGGAGAGCATTGATTTTAGTAAATGGGGTGAGGGGGTTCAGGTTTGACTATTAAATGAACAGATGAATGAGAGACCTAGCTTTATTGGCCTTTCTTTTATAAACACATTTAAATTCATCCAACAATTCTCTGATAAATACAGAAACTATTATTAGATACTACCTTCTAAGCAACTCTGATATACTGAGCTGACTCCTATGTCCACATAGTCATTACTTTGCCTTCAACATTTAGAGATTAGCATATACCAGAATTTAAAGTTTCTTGAGATCTAAAAGGCTTCAATTACACCTTAGATGTAGTATGGCCTACATTCAATTTTTTGTAGAATGTTTCCTTTATAAAGAAAAGTATGTAACCTATTTTATATAATATGCTATAAGTAGAATAAAATTTTAAATGTAAAATTACTATATACCTACCCAGCTCTCTCTCTCTGCACACACACACACACACACACACACACACACACACACACACACACACCTTAAAAATGATATTATAGAAATGTCACTAGAATGTGTGTCCAAAATTGAACACTGATCATTTGAAACTGATCCTAAGTGGGAACCCTCCCCTGAAATAGACCCTTGACCCTGTAATGTCAACAGTGACATTGTTAATCAGGGACACACATCCTCAGAAAAGTGTGGACCTGCCGAACAGTGGCTCTCCTACACTCTGATGCTTAGATGTAAGTCAGACGCAGAGGTAATGTCACCTTATGCATTCTCTTCCTTCTCCATTTTTTTTAACAGAAAAAGATGAATGAGTGGGGCAAGACAATCATTGAATACAAAACAAATAAGCCATCTCGCCTGCCCTTCCTGGACATTGCACCTTTGGACATCGGTGGCGCTGACCAAGAATTCAGTGTAGACGTTGGCCCGGTCTGTTTCAAATAAGTGAACTCAACCTAAATTAAACAACCAAAAAACCCTGAAAATATTTCTCTTTGCCATTTCTTCCCTTTTTTTAAACTGAAAGCTGAATCCTTCCATGCCTTCTGTGCACCTACATCTTAAACTGTGGGCAAAAGAGAAGGACTGGTCAGAGCAGTGTGCAATATGATCCAATTAAGTCCCCTCCCTTGGCCCTTCTCCAAAATATTTGCGATGTGGTTTTGTTTTTGTTTTTGTTTTTTAATCTGACACCTGTTGTGGAAATTGTCAACCTTTGTAAGAAAACCAAAATAAAAATTTGAAAAATAAAATAAAAAAAAACCATGAACATTTGCACCACTTGTGGCTTCTGACTATCTTCCACAGAGGGAAGTTTAAAACCCAAACTTCCAAAGGTTTAAACTACCTCATGACACTTTCCTGTGAGTGTAGACCACCTCGATGGGAATCGACCCAGACAGACACGGACAGAGGTACTCGTTTTGATCTGCTTGTGATACAAAGGTGCTAATAGTATTTCAGCTACTTGAAGAATGTCAACGGTGCTAGAAGAGTTACAGAAGAAGTATTCTTCCATCTTGAGGTGTATTATTGGGTTTTTAAATTTTAACTTAGCAGTCCTATACCCCATCTTATTCCCAACTAAAGGTATGCAGATCATTTGCCCAACATTTTCTCTCTTTAGATTCAGCTTTTATTCTCTGCCAGTCTCATTTCATTCTTTTTCATAGTTCCAAAGAAGTCTTGTTTCTTGGACAAGCAGAAAAATTAAATTGTACCTATTTTGTATATGTGAGATGTTTAAATAAGTTGTGAAAAATGAAATAAAGCATGTTTGGTTTTCCAAAAGAAAATAATATTGAGTAAAATTCCTTGCTTCGATGGTCTTTGCAATGTGAATGTAGATCTCTGCCAGCCATTAGATCAAGGGTACCTCATGAGGAAGAAATTATACAAAATGGTAGACAGAGCAGAGAACAAGGAAGGACTCAGGAGACCTGAGCTCCAGTTTCTGTTGTGTTCCTTGGAGCTACATGACCTTCAGCCTTTGTGCCTGTGTTTCTGCTTCCAGACTGATAACACGGGGAAAATTTCTTTTCTGCACTCTAATGCATTTGTCCTACTTGAAATATGTGGTACCTAAGCAACAGGATATTGTTGATCTCTGTTTTCTATAAGCAAAGGTCCATATAAACCTTTGGTTTATTATCCACCAAGCATTTTGTAACCGTGGCTGAAAGTTGGTCTACGTACAATTAATATTATTAACTAAAACAGTTTCAAATATTCAGTAAAAATGCCACACACTTAAATATGATGCAACTGAGTACAATGCCTATTAAGAGATGATGTGTGTGCTGTCAATCATCATAGACAGTTGTGGATAATAGTACTAAGAACACCTACCTGCCAAATCAAGTTCATTTCCCTCCCCTGCACCTTTCAGTGACATCTTTAACACCCTTAAACATAGTAATGTGTCAAGTAAAATGTTAAGATTCATTTAGTACTTATTCCCTATTGCAGAATGTAATTGTTATTGTAATATTTGCCACCTGTTATAAGTCATTTCAAGATTCAATTAGTTTAAAAGCAAAAGACTGAACATGAGGAAAATTTTAACATTAACTCTAAAAAGTTAGAAAGGTCTACTAACCAAATGGGAACATCAAACTGAGGCCTTTCACCCACAAGAATCTGAGCACCGGGATGCCACCCAAGGTACAGGTGTACATTCCTCATCCACCAAGTCCAGGTCTTCTAAGGAGTCAGTGCCTGTACTTACCCTGTGAACTTCGGATTCTGTGCTGAGTAGAAAACCATTCCCTAAGGTCTCTACATGCCCTTGATGTCTCTAACATTCTATGTCTGATAAGAATGAGTCAATACACTCGATCACACAATATAAAGAAAACTATAAAGCCCCTGTCATCCAAATACCAGGACTCTGTTAAATTAGCAATTGAAATAGTAAGGGCAAAGGTACATGATACAATTGTTAGAAGTCTCTGTATTGAATATAATTATGGCTTCTGCTTGTGATCTGAGGAAGAAAACCAGCATTTCATGAGTACCAACTGTGGCTCAAGGACCGTGCTAGAATAGTCACATCTGAGCATCCTGCCAGCAGTGTCCAAGCTTGTGGTCTCCGAGTAAACACTCTGTCACCAACGCATCACAACATAAAAGGAGGAAACAAATAGATAACACATTGATAGACAATGATGAGAAAATGTTATGTTCAAGGTAATGATACAATAAGTAGTTGAAGTTTGGATATCCTAATAACAATTATGAGGCTGTCTAAACAAAAGAAAACCTGCTTTAAAAAGCCTGTCTTTACAGATACATTAAACATGTTCAGAACTCTCAGGACTGCCGTGGCTTTTAATTCCTACATTTTCCAAATTTGCTATAATACAGTCTTATGACCTCTATCATGTAGAACAAATGATCTCAAAAGAAATTAGTAGTCAACAAACCATAACAATCTTGATGGAAGTGTGGTCATCTCTAGGAATGAAGTGCCCACCTTCACACTCAGCTTCTTCTGGAGAGAACAAGGAGCGCTTTCCTGGTCTCTGGCATGTGCCAGTCCCTTTGAGAAATACTAGGAAGGACAATAAAGCTGAACCTGACAGCAATGTCCTCAAGGCCTGTACAGCCCAGTTGCTAAGCTGTATTTCAGCATGGATGGATGGATGGATAGTATTTTAGACAAGGTGCCATGTGAGGATAACAGGATAATTTATTAACACTATTAATAAATTAGAAGGCCTCTTGAGAGAACAATCTCAATCTCAAAGAAAACAAGCGTATTTGGACAACTGGTCTCTTTTGCAGATTTCATTTCACCCACCAGTACTTACCAACTCAATTGGTCCACTGTGAATATTCCTTGAGTCTGGGCTAAGAAAATAAGCATAGAATTATGTCCTGAAGATTTGACCTTTCCATGATCAATCTTTTCTTCCAGGCTAATCATCAGCTCTAACAGATTCTTCACATGACTTTTTCTGACCCTTTGCCAAATGAAGGTTAGCCACCTCTATCTCATGTAAATGTGCTAGAGAAGAGAATGATACATGAGAGGGGGGTCCTGGGAGGGGATATTAATCAAGTCATTGAAAATTCTAAAATCAATATACTTAATGTACTGGCAAAGAGTAGATGTCTGAGCAATGCTGGATGCAGTCATTATCTATAATGCTGAAAGACTTTTTCTAATGTTGTTCTACCTAGTATCACTGAAGAAGTTCAGAAATTGTATTACAGATAAGAAAAGTTGGAAATGTCATTCTGGGTCAGAACAACAATCCATCTAGATCTGTGGTTCTCAGCTTTCCCAAAGCTGTGACCCTTTAATACAGTTCATCATGTTGTGGTGACCCCAACCATAAAATTATTTTTGTTGCTATTTCATTACTGTAATTTTGCTACTATTATGAATCATGATGTAAATATTTGTGTTTTCCTATGGTCTTAGGTGACCCCTGGAAAAGGGTCATTCAACCCCCAAAGGGTCACAACCCACAGGTTGAGAACTGCTGATCTAGGGGAAGGCTTTGCCTGTGACCGTGGCACCAGAAAAAAAATTGGGAGAAAATGGTTGGCACATCTCTTGAAACCAGCCTTAAAACTCCTGTTTAATAACCCAAGTATAAATCTTCTTTGTACATAGATGTATCTAAACCATTCCAGAGCCCTCTATCTGTTTTGAAATATTTTCTTATTACAGTACTAATAGGAAAGAGCCTATGTTGAGTTTCTAGCTTGGCTCCCTGACCCTCTGATAATGTAACTAAAATGTGTTTCTAGCCCTGTGGCTGGACTGGCCAGGGACTCAACAATTCTGTACCATCAGGGGGCGCCAGTAACTGCAGCAATGATGGGACTGTAGACAGCCCCAAACCACTGGCTTCTCCCTGCAGGTCAGGAAAATGAGCAGGTAATTTGTGGTCAAGAACCTAGATTTGACAGCCTGGAGGCCTTTGGGAAGCCTCTTTAGTTAGGAGAAGATGGGGTTAACATTCTGGCTTTTGGGGGGCTGGAGAGGTGATGCAGAGGTTGAGAGCACTGGATGCTCTGCTAGAGGTCCTGAATTCAATTCCCAGCAACAATATGGTGTCTCACAACCATCTATAATTAGTTCTGATACCCTCTTCTGGCGTGCAGACAGAACACTGTATACATAATAAACAAACAAACAAACAAACAAACAAACACTCTGGCTTTTGGACACTTGCATTGGCACATCTACTCTACCCGTGTCACAGAACTCTGGGAAACCCAGTAAGCACTCATGGAGGTCTGTGTAAAGTGCAGGCGACGCCACTTGACTTCCAGTCACTCTCATGAGCATCTTCACTTAATTTCTTACTCCTGGACCTCCAATTTAGGGAGAGTCTTGAATTTTAAATTCAATTAGCGCTGCTCCTTTACTCAGAACCATGTGGCTTCCAATGTCTTACACAGAACGTGTTTCTTCACCTGAGGTCTGAGGTAGCCAACCAGGACCACCCAAATTAGAGTTTCCCTTTTGTCCTTCACTTCCCTGGAGTGAGATCTTTGTTCTGAACCCAGACAGGCTTAATCAAACCAGCCTCAAACTCTGTCACATAAAAATGAACCTATCGCTAGAACCTCTGTAAAGAAAAGTGAAGAATGGTCAATCATTATTATATCCCTTTTAGGTAAAATAAAAATTTGTTCAATATTTAACTTTAAACAAACATATTTAATCTACAAAAAGACTGCAATGTTGTAAGAACCATGCTGGTAGTTTATGCCTAACACGAGGAGGAGGAGGAGGAGGAGGAGGAGGAGGAGGAGGAGGAGGAGGAGGAGGAGGAGAGAGAAGAAGAAGAAGAAGAAGAAGAAGAAGAAGAAGAAGAAGAAGAAGAAGAAGAAGAAGAAGAAGAAGAAGAAGAAGAAGAAGAAGAAGAAGAAGAAGGGGAAAAAAAGAGGCAAGAACACCAAGGGCATTCTGTTTTTTATAAGACAATAATTGCTTCCCAGGGATGTTCAAATGTCTCTTAACCTAGCCTCCTCATCCTACTGCTCCTAAACAATACTATTATTATGAGTCCACGAAAAAAGTCAGTTTTGGCCAGAATTAATGATCTTGATGGAATCTAGAAGGACAAATTTCAAACTGAAAATGACCAAGTATTAAATTCATAAATACAAAAATGTGTCTTATCATTGAAGTGAGGGCTGTTTTCGAGTGTAGTGTTTCTCATGGTGACCAGCCTCTTAATTAACTATTAAGAAGGTGAAAAGAAAACAGAAGCAATCTTTTTCGAATGGACTCTGTTAACGGGAGGCAAGAAAGAATCACGGACAAAGACACTACCGAGTCGAGGGACTTTACCCACAGGACGGCACTTCAAGCCCACTGCTCCCCCTGCTGGCTGGATCATAGAATACCCCAATGCGCACATTTGAATGGAAACTCGGTTCCCACAAGAGAAACAAAAGTTTTCTTCAGTTCCTGTCCCAGATGCACCTTCCTTGTCCAGTTTCCCTTTCTGGTCTACTTCCATGCGTTTCTTTCCCCCTCTAACTCCTTCCTACGCCCTCTTTCAGTAGCCAACTCTATCTATTGTCAGTATTTCTCCCATGGAACTGATAAGCAGTCACAAAGTGGCAGAGGTAAGTCCCAAGGACAACAGCCTTCTAGGTGTAGAGCTGACCAACTCTACAGAAGTTGCCCCAAGTTGTGGTGAGTTGAAGTCAGCAACCAACCTCTGAAGATTTAAACAAGGGGAAGGGGTAGGGGTGTGTGTGGGGGGGGGGGGTAAGCTGCAAAGGTTATTTTGAACAGGAGAGAATGTTGAAAAACAAAACAAAACCAAGGGCTTGAGGCAGAGCCGTGTGCATTTTCTTCCTCTCTGTGATATTCCTCTGTAAAAAGCTGGCATGCTGATATACACAGTGATGGTGGCGGCACTGTGAGGTTAAGACAGAGCATCACAGAGCTGCTTGTCAGGTTGGTAAAGACTAGGCACTCCACCATCAGGACCACTGTGCATCAGCCCCACAAGGGCTGAATCTTCCCCTAAAGACCTTCAATTCCACCATCAAAATTAGTAATCACCTTTCCATGGGTACCATCCTCTCAGGTCATAGTGAGATGAAATGATAACATGTCTGGATTTCAATTACACATCAATTTCTGCTACTATAGAGACCTGCTAATTCCTAAACCCTCCCAAATCTGCTAAGTTCTGTGCCAACATCTAAGAAAAGTATACTTGGCTTTTATTAACAGTTTCAGATATTAAATATATAAAAATATACTACCCATCCCTTCTTCACAATTTAAAAAAATTTTTTAAAGTAAAATGTCTGACAGAAAGAGGGACTTGCTGTAAACTGACTGCTGCTATGTACTATTGGGCACATTCAGTTTTGAAAAGAAGGCTCCCAAATGTAGACACAGCTTTTGTGCTTACTGGGGACTAGCTTGCACACAACGAACTATAACTCACATGTCTACCAAAAGACGGACACTTAAGCTTTTACAATTTGATTTTTTTCTAAAACTGTGGCAGAGGAGATACTAACTCAAGTGTTATCAGCATTAGAAGTAATCATAATTATTAAACTCCTGTCCTCAGGGAACTCTCTTGGCTTATATGAATTTACTCAAGGGCTTTAAACACCATTAAATCACCTATAATCACTGGTGCTTTGCATGGCTATATGGGTAATGTTATAAATGTATCCACTTCAAAGAAACATAGATGATTTGATTATAATTATTTCCATCATGCTTTTTCGATCACTGATTATAGATCTAACTTTCCCTTACAATACAGAGGTCTGGAATAATTTCTAAACCGTTATCAATGTAACTAAATTAAAATTTCCATTTACTATTTTGCTCATCACCATAAGATTTGTTTCTAATCAAATGAACCTTCAAAAAAAAAAAAAGAACTGCCTCAGATAATATCTACAAAATGTATCATTTTACAAGTTTCTCCAGATTGCTCACAATGAATATTTACTCTCAGTTACTGCTTAAAGTGATATATTAAAATTTTAAGGTCCACATGCTTTCTTAGATTTTCCTTCAGCTAAAATATCACAATAACAGCCACCTGAACACTATAAATTCTAAGAGGGAACCTCAATTCTTCTGCCTGGAGCGGGAGAGGGCTATCTATCACAAACGGCGCTAACTCCACTAAATCCTTTGAAGCTTTGAAGAGAGAAAGGCAAATTGATGCCCAAAAGGTGTGCTTTCTCACCAACGCACAAATCAAACTATGTGCTTTTTAAGATTTGCAGGGTTACCAGACCGTTCTCTATTCTCACCGCTGTGAGGAATTTGCAACTTGAGACTAATTCAGTAAAATAGATTGATAGATTTTGGGGGGTGGTTTAAAAAAATCTCTAGTCTCCTTTTCAGGTTAGAAAAAATGCAAATGGTTTCCTGCCCTATATCACAAATATTATGATTTAATTGATCCAAAATGTTGTTTTGAAAAGTCCCTTTGTCAGTTATAATTTGCAAGCTATCTTGACAAAATTAGTCTGAATCCACAGGGCTCTGGAATCACCCTTCAACTCACTGGCAAAGTCAGACATCTGCAGATATGCCTTTTCCCATAGCAGTATGGAATATTTTGCAACACTTTTCCAGACCCCACCAAATACTGTCCAAACCAGAATTTCTGGAGTGAGCCCAGGATACCTGCATTGTTAATTAATGTACTAAGGTAATTCTCACGTACTATCAAAGTCTGGGATCCATGCTGGCATGTTGTTGTCCCCAGGTTCTTAAATGATCCTGTGTCACTCTCCCCAAAACACTTAGGACTGCTCTCAAATTGTGGACTCTCTAAGCGGCTTTTAAAAAGGAGATGGAACAGCTCATTGAACATGTGAGCAATTAATTTTGGAACAGTTGCAGTATTACAAATGTGATTACTTATTGCAAACCCAATTAATCCAGTCAGGAGGAATGTTAATTACAAAGGAGTATGAAAATTAGCATGAGTGCATGACTAAGTACCTAAATTGAAGCTTATTACATTGTCTGTCTGGTAATTTACTTTCAGAGTTCTTCTTCAGGAAGTCTCATGTATGTTCGTGCGCGTGAACGATAAGGTAACATTAGTCCTCACTCCAGGCTTGATTAAGTCATGTTGGGAAAATCCCAATTAGGAAACTCACAGCTTTAGAGATGGCTACCTTGGCAGTTTTGAAAGAATTACTGAAATTTACATCCAAGGATGTGTTCATTTACATCAAATATTTAGAAGTAATATTTTTTATTCAAATAATGGTCTTGAAAATACATGGCTAGCTAATAGCTATTTGGAATTAGCATAATCATCCTTATCTTGATCCACTTGCAACACAACACTCAGTAACAAGACCTCAGGAGAAGCCATGACTCCTATCCCCCTCCCAAATCCAGAGGTCCCGTCTTTTCACTCAAAACCCTTGAAATGGCTAAAATCAACTCACAAAGTGACTCCAAGAAATGAGGAAAAGGCAGGAGATAGCCAAGAAAACGACTTACAAAGCGAATCAGGGCTTAATTGATTTTTTTTTAATGAAATGAAACAAAGCTCAAAACAGTAATCTCATTTCTTGTATGAGCAATGAAATACCAATCAAAATGAATCCAGACATAATAGAAAGCAATGGGGAAGGCCGCCAAGCTCCCATGAAACCAGCCCTCCAATGGAAAGAGACAAATTTCCTAAGTCTGTGTGTTGATGACCATCCCTGCCAGGCGTGAGTGTAAATCAAGAGGAAAAGTTTAGCCACGTTGAATCATTTAAGGTTGGGAGAGGAGACTGGCAGGGGACAGTGGAGCCACTGATGAGAAGGTGTACCAGTGGTGACTGTCAACCTCCACACCAAAGGTCCCTGAGCGGCACTAGGCTTGGGTTATTTCTTAAACTACAGAATAATTTGGAATCATTCCATTAATTTCCCTCTCTGCTTAGGTGAGAAAAAGCTCCCTGATGTTGAATAAAACAAAAATAGTTTTAAAGTGAATGGAATATCGACTACAAGGAAACATTCAAGCAAGCAGAAACAAGAACCAACCTTTGAAATGGTTGCAAAGATAAAAACACCCGGAGAAAGAGCATTTTTTCGGAGATAATTCTCCCTGGGTGTTTGTCATTCCTTCATTTACGGCAAGCAGGGGCAGCACTGACGACATTTGTCCCTCACTATCTGCTCAAAGATGTTTAGATAGTGATAGAGAAAAGCCTTGGGAGACAGAGATAGGGCTCGTCTCCAGAGCAAAGGACAGTGACTGTCCAGTTCATCAAAGATAACGTCTCCCTTCAAGACACGCCAGACAGGCCTGCTCAGAGCACATTGTAAAAAACAGATTCCAAAGTGAGGTGTTACTCAACTGCGGCACGTCCACTTGGGTTACTCAACGTTGTCCCCACGGAACATGGGGGCTCAGAATCCTAAAGCAAGCAAAAAGCTCACATTCCTTGTCTTCATGAAATCAAGTCCTTCATCTCGGTGACCTCTGAAGTCACATGTCTATGCCAGCATTTATTAAACTGTGGCAGGCTAATATCTTAGTGTTAGAAGTCGAGAAAATGTCAGGCCTTTCACAGTTTTTACAAACATTTCAGGGAAGAATTCAGCTCAGAATGAAGCTGCCTCTGCTCTGTATTACTGTCTTTCAAGTTGCCTAGCAACTTGCTGGTCACCATCGATCTGACAATCTGTAGCCACTGACAACCATGTAGAAAAGTGTGATTCAACCATATGCTTCAGGAGACTGCTTGATTTACCTTCGTTGCCTAACAACTAAATGCAGACATTAGTGTGTTCAAGGATTTGATGGTGAGCTATTGTTAAGTGAAAGAACTGGCCATGAAAATGTACAGTGGTATGTTCATAGAGTTACACTAACTGATATCCAAATCCATATCCAATGTTTGCTTAGAATCATTCTGTTTCATCAGGTTTATTGAACTATAGATAACAGAGACCCACTTGAGGGACTTCCAGTGACAGAACATGCATAGGGAAGTGAGCTGAGGACATCCTGCTGAGCCTGGGCCTGAGGCATGGCTGGATCTCTGCTTCAGGTGTGTAATGGAGTTTCAGAGATCTCCTCAGCAGGAACTTGCAGCTTCCAGCCCTTTCTTCTACAAGCTCCACCTTTAATCTGATTCATCTGCCTTCTGTGTATTTGCTCTTTACAATTTGCTATTAGTTGATAATTTACCCCTCTTCTAATTCCCGTGAAGAGGATTCTGTCTCAGCTCACAAAACCTCAGGAGCCCCTAGACTGGTGCCTTTCTGAGTAGACATCCCTTCATGAAAGTCCACGGGTTACCAAGCATGGCTGCCTGGGCATCAGATGCCGTGGGGAAGGCAAGGCTATGAAAGCCCGAGGTGAGCTCACTAGTACCAGCTCTGTTACAAAAACCACAATGTTCTAAATAAAACAGAAACACCACTGAATTCAGATATGTTATATGTGGCTCTCTGCTGCCTCTGTGCCCTTCTCACGCTCTCCTCACCTCTTCCTTCTCCTGAAAAATGCACATCTGTCTTCACAGATGTGAATCTTCTATCTTCTCATAAAGTCTGAAAATACGGACAAGTCTTAGACAGCAATTTTTTTAAGAGCTTCCAGTAAGGCGGGCACAAAGAATATGGAACAACATGAGAAAAGGGAATGCTGAAATACGAAAACAGAAATGTACTACTTTAGTAAAGTAATAGAACAAGCCAGGATAGCGGGGAACCCTTGTAATTCCAGCACTTTGTGCACTGAGGCAGGAGGATGGCAAGTTCAAGGTCAGCTTGGCTTCATTAATGATACCATTTTAAACAAAAATATGGAAAGAAAGCAGAGAGAATAACAGAGAAGAACAAGGAAAGGACAGAGAAAGGAAAGGAGGAAGAGAGCGAAGGAGAAAGGAAAGGCGGGAAGAAAGGACAGAAAACATCATTCATATGGCTATCTTTCTTTTAAAGAAAATAGTCCTGTCAAGAATTTAGGAAAAGGTGCTTTTGTATACAATTATTAAAAATAATTTTTTTGGAGAGGAAATTATAAGGAAAGAGCCTTTAAAGTGTTTCTACTACTAACAGGCTCTATTTCACACCTACAGATTTATGTGGTACATCTTTGCTTTTCCTAAGGCTTTTTGCTCACAGGGAGGGCCCACATGAAGAGCTTGGCATGAAGCAATGTGACTCCAACTTCCCTTCGGCCCCTCAGACCAGAGCAGTCCCAGTTGAGGGCCAGCACAGCTGTCCAAGGGCATCCTACACTTGGAAGGCGAGCCGTGCATGTCCACAGAAACAGCATATGAATCACAGACATCTTCTAACTTTGGGAAATGCCAAGGCTATTTGTAGCACAAAGCCAACAGAAAGAGCCAGAACACCCCAGCTCTCAACCCTCACCCCACCACCCCAGCAAATACACTCTAAACTGTGACTGAGTACTCGTCAAATACTCTGAACAGGTAAAATGATGGCAAATGATCTGAAAAATAAGAAGAAAGCCAAAAGGTTATATTTTTTTAATTCACATTTTCTTGCTCTGCTTCCCTCAAAGACAAACCCTAATGCGTTGCCATAGGTCACCATTCACCTTCCTGTATGTTCCCAGCAATAGAGAGGTAAATGTGTCTCAGTGAACGACTGTGCAACAGCCTCAAGCATGTGTGGAAAAATAAGATCTGACCCTAGCATCATGTCTCAGGGCAGTTGTCATGGCTTTATTTATACCAACCTTTTGGAAATTAGCCCAATGCCTAATAATAGTGGACTGGTTAAAGTAGATGTGGAGAAGCCATATGATGGATGCCAAGACGGTTATTTTGAATGTTCTCAAAGTATAGTTAATGATGTGGGAAAAATTAATAACCATGTTGTAAAATAAAGTAGAGTACAATGGGACTGTTTCATGTGCAGACGCTCCATTTTCAGACCAGCACACAGTAAGGAAAAAATATCTTATCCAGTTAGTCAATGTTACACTTGAAAATCTCAGACTAAATTCCAAATGCCAAGACTTCTACATGATTCCCCTTCTTGCATTGGATAGCTGCTTCTGTGAATGAGCAGCAGAAACAACTTGGTTTGGAATTAGGGATATTACAAATAAATATATTATATTTATATTTATATTTATTTATATTTATGTATGTGTGTTTCCTATCATAGTCACTGGAATAAAATACACATACTATGACATACACGGAAAGTGGAATTGATTTGGAAAATACCAAATTTCTAAGCCCACCTCATGCTTATTCTAGAGCACACATTCAGTAGCAAAATAAAAGGAGAATTTTTAAATGAAAGTAGAATTTTAAAAATTTATTTAAATCATCTCTTGTACACAGCATATGTGTGAATGGTGTGTAGTGATTATCTGTATAACTCATTATATGCAATGTAAGTTCACAACACTGTTTGATGTAGATATGCATAAAAACTCAGAAAGCATATGTTCAAAAACATTTATATCCATCATCACTAACGACACAATGGATACTGCCAGACAATGAGTTCTTTTATCTTTCTGTAGCCTTTAGAATCATTAAATGAATATATATTACTTTCATTATAAAGAAAAATGGTTGTTTTTAAATAGCATTCACAAAACATTGATATCTTTAACATTAAGCTTAATTTTACTATAAATGCTTAATATGTAGTTTTTAAGGAACCAATTCTCTATCAAAAGAAAAATGGTGTAATTAAAATTTTACTGCTCAACAAAGACAAAAGATAAGAACGCATCTGTGGTATAGGATGTTTTAGTGGGATGGTATTATTCTACCTTAGCGAGACAGAACTTTAGAAAGAATAGAACAAAACACAGGAAAATCTCCATTCATGGAATTGGACATTAAAGTGTCCTTGTTGAGGCTAAAAAAAAATTGTATCTAGGTGTAAGTTATGTAATAGACCCATGGAGGCTATAGAAAACTGCTTCAGGGGGCCCTTTCTAGGCTTCCATAAATTCCTACCCTTGAGGTGCCTCCCTAAAATACCATTAAGACACGCATCACTGCAATACTTTTGCTTCCATTCATAAAAGATACATAGATGCATTCACATAAGGGGACATTTCTTGCTGAAACACCTAAGTCACTCTCGTAGGTCCACTTCCATGGTTGAGGAAAACAAATGCTCATATGAGAAGGACTTAAATGACAGGTCAGTTAAAATTCTCCCTTGACTGTGCAAAATCACTAGTGGCGGGACCATTGTGTCAGACGTGCCACGAAGATTAAGTTCTAAGAGTGAGTTTTAAATTATCAGCCTTAAGCTGAATTAACAAACTGAGCAAAGACATGGTTCAAGTAGAATTGAAAGGTTCTGCAGAAACCAGCCTGTTTGGAGCCATTAACAACACAGCGACAAAGAAACAATATCTTATCAGAAAGCGGTGGAGGTTGTGGGAAATTAATAGAGACTGCTAGACCCGATCTTGGTGTAGAATTACATGGAAGGGATTAGGAAGTGAGGGGAAGGTAATTAAGTAGAAAGAACAGCCGGAAAGAACCGAAAAGCAAAAGATCAGATGGTCCCAAAGTTGAGCCCCTCACCATCTGTTGGCAATCATCAAAATTTATTTGATCTTATTGCATATTTACTCTGCAAAGGAAAAAAAATAAACCTTTTTCTAATGAAAGAAAGAATAAGTGAGGTGAAAGGAGAATGTCATTATACCCGAGCTCATTAGTGGAGCAAGGAAAATCTCTCCCATTGCAACAGGACAAATACAATTAATACAACCTAATTGTTTCCGTCTTTGTCCCTGTCCCTGATATCCGCTCCACTAAAAGGTTCTTATGTTTTCCTGGCCTTTTGTGATGACGTCGGGGGGCTCTGTCTGTCATTTTATTGTCATTGTTTATTATGTGTTTGTCTATACAATCTGCCCTTATGAAATTTCTGGGTGACAATGTGTATCCATCATGAAAGTAGGTCAATCTGCCACTTAGGTTTCCCCCACCTAATTGGCATCAACACCTGTGATCTCATTATCAGCTAAGGGTTGGTCGCTGCACTACGTGATTTTCTGAGGCAGAAAACTCAATTCTTTGCTTTCCTTCTGGCCCTCATATCCCATCAAATCCCACACTCTCCTGTTTTTCTTATCTTCTTTGTTGTAAATATTTGGTGGCTTCTCTCCCTTCCCCCAGCCCCCAGGTCTTGTTCAACTTTCCTTTCTGGCTTTGATGTTCATAAGGACTGTTTTTCTCCCTCACCCCTTCAGATCCATCTTCCATTACCCATCCAGAGAAAACACAAAAACACAAATCTGATCTTTCAAACCCCTTTTAAAATATTTGTTTCCAGGGCATAGACAGGATAATCTCAAAAGACTTCTGCATGATAAAACAAAGCAAAACAGCATTCAGCCCCACCACAGCCCCTGCCTATGAATAAGTGAGGTGAAAGGAGAATGTCATTATACCCGAGCTCATTAGTGGAGCAAGGAAAATCACCCCCCCACACTCCTCTTCCTCACCTCAGAGTCTACACCCTCCAATCAAACCAGAGTCATTTATAAAGCAACTACTAATAAATAATTAAGTAATTTTTATCACAATCAGCTCCTGACATGCCTCAGGGGTGACTATTCCCATGTGTTCTTAAGCTCTGTGCTGTGCATTAGTATTTAAAAATTAGCTGCATTGGTTAGAGACAGTGGCTAAGCCTCCCAGGGAAGGCAGAGCAGCCCATGCACCCAGCTGTCACAGAGGCTCATCAATATAGAAGTCTTCAGATTGCTCAGCCGCATCTCTGTATCTCTGCATACATATTAGTGTTGCCCACTAGTCAAGCCAAGCGGGGTGCAGCTGCACAGAGAGCTGTAGGCTTTCCTTTATTAAAAAATGATTGAGACAGTGTCATTCTTTGTCTAATATTATCTTTCACATCCCTAGCAACACGTTTAACATGCCGGATATTTGAAAGCTTTTATCAGAAAACACTGGCTCCCTGGAGTCAAAGGTGTTGCCTAATTTAGTTTTCGAGTTGCTTGAGAAAAATAAATTTATGTTTCTATTACCGTTGCATTTATATTTGTATTGTTGATAGACTATTTAACAGTCCCCATAATCAATAACATTACTGCCAAAGCATGAGGTTTGTTAATAAGAGACTCTCACATATTCCTTATTGTTTATTTTCTCTAGCTTTTCATTCACGAGAAATTGCCGTCTCTTGATTAAAAAAAAAAAATGGATCATGGGATGTCACACGAAGCAGTGGCTCCTTGAACATGGTATCCATTTCTTGTTGGGGATTTACATATCTTGACAAGGACCGATACTCATAGCACTCCATCACCTCCTACCACTCTGAGGAATGTGCAGATTCGAATGCGTATGCATGAACAGGTCTGCCTGCCTATTGGTTATTGCACTAAACGCCACTAAGAAAGATGCTCGCATATCTAGAGTGTTCTACAGAGGAGATGAAGTGATCATCACTTGTAGAAAGTAAACTGCACTTCCCAGTGTTTTCCTTTGTAGAAAAGTAGACAAAAGCTACTTTATATGTCATTGCTAGTACTATGTTTTAACAGCTTGACTGGAACGTCACTAACACAATAGACTACAGATGTTTAATATATACAATCTTGATATAGCTATGGATGCTATTATTTCTAAATAAAGAGTTAGAAATGAGCAAAGAAAACTTCTCTACGTTCAGAGAGAGAGAGAGAGTAAAGTCATACACCCTGGTTGGCTGTGAAGTGAGATGTGTTTTTCAAATGCTGTCAGGCCTTTTGCAGAGTTGTCCTCTTCGTCTCGTCAGTTGGCCTGCAAAAGTTATTTTCTCGTTTGTTTCATGGGTGATGTTCACACAAGGAATTTTTCCTTTGCATTTTCCTTAACATTTTTGCTTTGCTTAAACATTCATGCGTGCACTTTTATTCATCTAATTTGTAACTGGTCACATCTGAAAAGTGTTTGGGACGTGATACGAGGTAAGAGGCATCCTTGTGTAGGTTGATGTGGTGTCTTGGTCACATCATAAATTCTTATGCGTGTATTTGGATTTTGATTTGTGTTAGGGGAGTGACAAAAACTGCAGTTCACTCCTGGGCTTTCTTCCTTGCCTCTGTCTCCTCAATGTGGCTCTGATTTAAGGTTGTGTGCTTTTGTTCTTACACATCATAAAGCACCATTATTAAAGGCTTGCATTTTGACTTACACACACACATTCAGCCCTTGCTCCTCCTAAGGTGTTGCAAGCTTTCCATAGCAGGCATGCACAAGTCACAGTCAGAAGGAGGCAATAACGCCGCTTTCACCTTAGAACTAGGCAGCAACCACTGATGCAGCACTGTGGCCCTTTTAATTTTGCAACTACTAAGCTTGTAGAGGTTCAGGGAGATGTAAACACAACTCTTTGAATGGTTTTCTAACAGTGACTGTTTCACTCTTTCAGCCAAGCTCCTAACTGTGAAATTCTTTATTGTTCCAGAGGAGTTTGAAATCAGTCTTTGAAAAAAATTTCAACATGCAAATTTGCACTCTGAAAACATAAAGCTCCCTCACCCCCCAACCCCAATTACTCATTTAAATGGAAATGCTCTATTTTCACCAGCGGGTGGCAACCTCAACTTATACAGCTCCATCTTTTCAATGGAGCCCCTTCATGCCAAGAAAATGACTTCAAATGTCGGACACCCCAACTCCAGCCGCTGCTGTTCCCTTCAGTTGTGATTACAAACTGAAAAGGTAAAACCTGAAGGACTAATCACAGCTAAATCACACTCCACAGGAAAATTACCACCACCAAATGCGGCTGCGAGCTTAGCCTTTAACGACTAGACTGCGTGTCTGTGTGTGTGTGTGTGTGTGTGTGTGTGTGTGTGTGAGAGAGAGAGAGAGAGAGAGAGAGAGAGAGAGAGAGAGAGAGATACAATAACAATTAACGGGAAAGGTAGGCCATGAATTTGAAAGACAGAAAGGAAGGGTACATGGGAGACTTTGGAAGAAGGGAAGGGAAAGGAGAAGTATAATTACATTATAATCTCAAAAGAAGAGAAAGAAAAAGAAAAAGACCATGCGTCTCACATGCTTCTAAACCCAGTATTACATATTTCCAGGGAAGACTGAGAAGAAAGTTCACAACAAGTCTCCTGCAATTTTGACTGTTACTTAAAAGCAAAGTGCATGGTGATGCGGGAGATCATTGTGGCGAGCAAACAGCACATTTGAACTGACAGGAAAGTGCCCAACACCCTTAGTTGTGCAACATTGCCGTTCAAGGCACTAGGAGTAATCAAGAGCTTGCAGGAACAGAAGCAGCCTCATGGGCAATACCTGAAAAGGACTGTGTGAAATAGCCCTTTCCACCCATTTTAGAAGCAAAAACAAAGATAAAATTAAACTAATTGTTTGTGTTTTTAAGAGCACAGGTCTATAATACCAAACATCAGATCATGAAGACAACAATGTGGGACATTTTCAGGGACAATTTGATCTGTATACTTATATATTCAGTCTCCAAGACAAATACAACAGACACAGGGCATTGGGGGTGGGGAGTGGGGAGCACTTGAAATGAACTGAATGGCAGTCCCTTGATCAACCTAAAATCTCAAAGCCAGAGCAGACTAAAGAGCAGGGACTGGACAGAGTTCATCCTCAAATCTCCCATGAAGCCCAGGGCTTTGTGTCCACTCCATGTACCCAGTGCTCTGAAGTTGGCCCTGCGGCTAACCAGTCTATCAGTCCCTCTTGTTTTGATTGAGGCTGAGAGAACAGAGCAAAAAATCAAAAGTTGGGTAGAACTAATGGTAGGGCATACCTTCAAGCTTAGCTGAGTCAAGGTGAAGGAGAAAACTACTTAGGCAGAAAACAATGGCAAAGGTGATAAAAAAAACTGATGAAGAAACTAAGCTATCCAAACTACACAAACAAGGGCCACTGGGTAGGAAGTACCTCAAAAGCAAGGGCCACTGGGTAAGAAGTACCTCAAAAGCAAGGGCCACTGGGTAGGAAGTACCTCAAAGGCAAGGGCCACTGAGTAGGAAGTACCTCAAAGGCAAGGGCCATTGAGTAGGAAGTACCTCAAAGGTAAGGGCCACTGAGTAGGAAGTACCTCAAAGGCAAGGGCCATTGAGTAGGAAGTACCTCAAAGGCAAGGGCCGCTGAGTAGGAAGTACCTCAAAAGCAAGGGCCACTAGGTAAGAAGTACCTCAAAAGCAAGGGCCACTGGGTAGGAAGTACCTCAAAGGCAAGGGCCATTGAGTAGGAAGTACCTCAAAGGCAAGGGCCACTGAGTAGGAAGTACCTCAAAAGCAAGGGCCACTGAGTAGGAAGTACCTCAAAAGCAAAAGCCACTGGGTAAGAAGTACCTCAAAAGCAAGGGCCACTGAGTAGGAAGTACCTCAAAGGCAAGGGCCATTGAGTAGGAAGTACCTCAAAAGCAAGGGCCACTGGGTAAGAAGTACCTCAAAAGCAAGGGCCACTGGGTAGGAAGTACCTCAAAGGCAAAGGCCACTGAGTAGGAAGTACCTCAAAGGCAAGGGCCACTGAGTAGGAAGTACCTCAAAAGCAAGGGCCACTGGGTAAGAAGTACCTCAAAAGCAAGGGCCACTGGGTAGGAAGTATCTCAAAGGCAAGGGCCATTGAGTAGGAAGTACCTCAAAGGCAAGGGCCATTGAGTAGGAAGTACCTCAAAAGCAAGGGCCACTGGGTAAGAAGTACCTCAAAAGCAAGGGCCACTGGGTAGGAAGTACCTCAAAGGCAAGGGCCATTGAGTAGGAAGTACCTCAAAGGCAAGGGCCACTGAGTAGGAAGTACCTCAAAAGCAAGGGCCACTGAGTAGGAAGTACCTCAAAAGCAAAAGCCACTGGGTAAGAAGTACCTCAAAGGCAAGGGCCATTGAGTAGGAAGTACCTCAAAGGCAAGGGCCACTGAGTAGGAAGTACCTCAAAAGCAAGGGCCACTGGGTAAGAAGTACCTCAAAAGCAAGGGCCACTGGGTAGGAAGTACCTCAAAGGCAAGGGCCACTGAGTAAGAAGTACCTCAAAGGCAAGGGCCACTGAGTAGGAAGTACCTCAAAAGCAAGGGCCACTGGGTAAGAAGTACCTCAAAAGCAAGGGCCACTGGGTAGGAAGTACCTCAAAGGCAAGGGCCGCTGAGTAGGAAGTACCTCAAAGGCAAGGGCCGCTGAGTAGGAAGTACCTCAAAGGCAAGGGCCGCTGAGTAGGAAGTACCTCAGAGCAGCCTCCAGGTCTCTGAAGCTCAACTGCAAAGAGAAGTCTGAAAGTGCAAAGGAAGACTTGTTTACACAGCATCCACTGGGACTCCACAGTGACATTGCCTGCATCCCTACTGTTTTTCACATCTCACAGGGTAGCTAAGCCCTCCCGTTAGAACCACCCTCTTCTGCCGGTCTCTTGTCAGCAGAGCCAGTACGAACACAGAGAGTTTCAGGATGAAAAACAGCATTCAAGCAATGAAGACTCATCTAGGACTTCCATAAGTTGAATATTTTTCTTCATTTGTAGAGCACCTAACCTGGAGTGGTAGCACATGCCTTTGATCCCAGCACTTGGGAGGCAGATCTCTGAGTTTGAGGGTGGCCTGGTTTACAGAGTAAATTCCAGGCATCTAGGGCTACATAGAGAGACACTGCTCAAAATAAATAAATAAATAACCATACACACACACACACACACACACACACACACACAACACATATATATGGCCTAATTCCTTGAGCTTTTTAAATATTAACCTGGAACTTGAGTAAATATTGACTAGAAGTCAATTTAGTTGTGAACTGTGCTAACATGGGCAGTCTACTCTCTCAAACACTATTTAAGCCACAGTCAGCAATCTAGGGAGTTAAGATTGCCTCAGTAAACAGTGATAAAGAAACTAATACATGATTGAGTGCCAGCATGAGCTTTACAGATGCCAAGAGCTTTAGGAGTTTGGAGTCGAGGAGTGGTAGTGGCCAACAAGAGGGCTTAGCAGCTAACATTCACAGAGCGTTCCCTTGGTGCCAAACCTGGCCCGTATCCTCCAATGCATGAGCTCACTTCATCCTCACATCAACTCTGTGAGCTAGACACTATTATTATCTCTGCTTCACACAGGAGGAAACTGAGGCTTAGAAATGTTAAGAGAACTTATTTAAAAGAACACAGTGAGTTACTGGGGATGTGTGCGTCATGAACTCAGGCAGCCTAACTCCAGAACTCTGCATTTTAGAATCTCTGCTATGTGTGCACAGAGCACAGCTGCGGCCCCTTCCATCTCAGTCATGCCTGAGAAATCAGAGGTGCCTCATTTAGCTTGGTTCATGGTGGATGCTCTCTGATCTGCAGGGACCGGCACTTCCCAGCTCCCTTTTTATGTGAAACCAGGCAAACTGGCCCTAATGAAACCGTCTGAAGCTTTGTCACATCTGAGTCCACTGCAATCAGGAGTCTGGAGCTCCTGGTGACAGGTTAGGGCTCCGTGAAAATGAGCAGCGGAAATGTCAAAACAACCCGTAACAGGAGATTTTTGAAAAGGGGTGATATTACAATGCATTTAATTCAGAAAGAGTAATGCGGATCAGTCAAAACTATCTGCATCCTTCTCATTCAAACAACTGGCAAAAGAGGAAGCATTCTATGCAGAAAGCATTCTGGTAAATACCAGGCTGATCACAGCAGGGTCTGGGGAGATATTACTTGAGATTTTTTTTTATACTTAAATTTTAAACTCTAAGCACGTGAGTTTATGGTGAGGAGTCAGAGATGAGTATGCAAAGTTCTACAGAGAGCAACAGAAGGAAATAATATCACAAGAAAAAGTCTCACCCAAGTTAGTTGAGATCTTTATGCTAACTAGAGACCAATTATCTTAGACATGTTAAACTAATCTTCACAATCTCAAGAAGAAAGTTCTCTGAGAAATGCAAAGGGAATTTCAGCTATGGAAACAAAATACCTAGCCCTTGTATATTGCTCAGAATGGGAAAAAGAAAACCTGTCTCAAAGAAAAAAAAAAAAAAAAAAAAAAAAACACTAGATTTGTCCACAAGCATGTGAGCTCCAGTTACACTAGTGAAAAGTGAAGGAAACTATCACGAAAAAAGTGATTTTTTTTTGTGTCCTTCAGTAAACAAACTTAAACATTTCTTTAGAGAAGTGCTATATTTAAGGAGCCAAATTCTGCCTCAAAGAGAAGCAGCTGGCCATGAAATGCGATCTCCCAGTTGGATGAAGGATAAACAAAGTTGAGTTCCTTCGTGCAGAACATGCAAGGAAGACAGAAAACATTTTGGCCCGGGATTTGCCGTGAGCAGGTGTGAGCAGCCAGCGTGATGGCTGCCAAGTCCCTATTTATTCCCCTAGCAGGACAGGAAGGAGGACGCTGGTGCCTTTAGGTCACTCGCACACATGTGCCCAGAAGTAGATGTACTTCGAGGCAGCTAGGTTATATCTATGAGCAGAAACATGGTGAAGAAATACCCCCAGGACCACACTGCTCCCCAGAAAACATGGATCTAAAATGTGCTCTCCGGAAAGTTCTCTCCACATACACATCCCAGATACTGCCCCGTGGGCTGATTTACGCCCTTAAGAACCTTTAATACCTTTAAGGCAGACTACACCTTTTGTTTATTATTGCAACAGCTGGAGAGGAGCCTTGACTCCCAAGCAACATTACAGCCCCCTTAGGACAATGCAGTTCCAGCCTGTGTGTGCTGGAAGAGGGCTGCTAGGCAAAGGCCAAGATCACTACTGGTTAAGAAGGCCAGCAGCTGCTTGTATCCGTGGACTTACTCAGTTACCCTATTTTTGTTATTTGTGCTAAGACCTCAGAGGAAAGGTGTCACAAGCCAACGTCAAGGCCGGATTGTTACACTACAATCCTATTTTACATCATTGAATGTCACTGGGTGGACCAGTAAACAAGAGCAATAGAGATCTGATTTAAAAAAAAATAAAATAAAAATAAAGAAAGAGTCTTCTATGTGCAGGATTTATGGGAAAACCCATGTCCTTTAGCTTATGCCTAGTATGGTGGCACACCAGATGTTTTAACTTCTATTTACCTTCCAATCAGTCAAGTGGAGCAATGTAGTTACAATGTTGCAGGTCATCAAAATAAATTAAAACAATCAGCTGCATTTGAACCAATTAAGGAAACAATTACTTTTTCGACTTTACTTCATACATCTCTTTCTTTTCTTTTTTCTTTTTTTCCTGCTTGACCCTAAATAAAAGTTCTTACAGAAATGAACAGAAAAGAGTAAAGACAGAAAACTGAGACTTTTGAACCTCTTTCTAATTTGACTATTTTTGTAACAAAATAGACATCTTCCAATTTTTACAGCTACAAGCAAACATGCCCAAAAAACCTGGTTTCTGTATCTTCCAAAACCAGTCATGTCTGAGACATTTTACTGCCCTTAGTTCCCACCATCTGTCTCCTTCTTAGGGACTGAGTCTCAGCAGCTTCCCAGAGAGCTATCTCTCCACACCTCTGCTCTAATCTATGTTTTCGGGTGCCACCTCATTCTGTCTCTGACTAATAAGGGTCAATATCAACCAAGAGTCTGGATCGGGAACCACATGGCCCAAGTTTGTTCCCAGGATTCGTGTGAAACTTCAGAGAAGAAACACTTTCTCCCCTTTCCTCTGGATTGGAACCTTAGAGAAGTTATTTCTAGGTCTAGCCTAAGACTGATGCCAATCCAGGGAAGAGCAGGCTGGAAAGAAGTGGCCCAATTTGATCGCTTCCGTACCTCTGAGGACTATGCCTTTGTCAGCATATCAGACACCCAACACCACCATACTTCCTTGACTCTATAAGCATTCCTTTCATGCTTCATGCCCAAAAATCTCTGAGGATTAAATCATGATGTAGCTGTCACTGCTTGTGCATGAATATATCCAAGTAGAGAAAGAGCCTTGCTGTTGAGGGGTTACCCTGGACTAGCTTGCACTGCACATCATGTGTTTGCACAGGGGCTTGAATTCAGAACTAAAAGACTTTCAAAAGGGTTGCACCATGAAGATCTACTAAAATGAAATATTTTTATTGTCGTAGCAGAAGCTAAGGGTTACCTGCCAGATGCCAGAAAATGCAACTAAAGGCATTAGGAATTGCCAAACTTTTAAAAATAGATTACATCTTAAAGCTGGAAGAGATTAGCAAAAGTGATACATGTTTATAAAGAGCCATAGTTAGACTTCTAAATACATATCTGTCAAAAATTGTTGGCTGGCTTTCAAGAGAAACTGTTTAACATCCAGAAATATTTAATTGAATCAAATATGAAAAGAAAGTGTATACTTTAAGCAAATAAGAGAGGAGGTTGAAAATTCCAGGGCTCCCCCATGTTATAGAATCAATGTACTGTAATCATACTGAAAGTTAGTCTTCTAGGAAATACGCTTTTCATACAGTGTTACATATGACTACCTATGGATGAAAAGAATTTGGAATCAGACATCAAATAAGATGAGTTAAATGTATACATGTTGAAGCCAGAGGCAGAAAATGTCAATGCTTCCACAGGCACTAAGGTTCAGACTAAACACATATGTCTTCTTTCCATACCAAATAAGAGACAGAAAGGGGAGGAGGGGAAGAAACTTCATGATATGAAGCTGTGAACCTGTGAGGTATCCCTAAAAGAAAGACTGGCAGCCACTGCAATTAGCCAAGACCGTAGCCATAAATTTAGGAGTTGCTGTGTGACGAACCATCATAATTGAAAGTCATTATAAGCAGGAAATCCCTGGGACCTTTTTATCTGGAGTATGTCACAGTCACAGCTACTATGTTAAGGAGTCAGCACAGGCATCCTGAAAGACGATACTGCCCGAATTACAGCTGTGCCTTGTTGTAGAAGAACTGCATTACTGCCACATGGAGTGGAATTGGATTCTGGAATGAAACAGCCACAGCTCCAGCCAAATGCAGGGGAATTCTGTCATAGAGAAAAATGTCCAAATAAGATTTTGCGATCCATGGCAACAACATGAAAGATTGTCAATAAACTCAGTCCACCACCTCACAGGAATGAACGTACACCCATGAAGTGAGTTAATGGGAACGATCTCAAAGTGCATTGGCTGCTATGGGGAAAACAAAGCAAAGAATTCAATCAAGTACATAAACCAAGAACAAAGTGCTTGTGAAATGCGAACAAGAGGTGACATGGACGCTCAGCTCAACTTCCTAGACATTCAAAAGATGCTCACTCTGACACACAGTTTAGTGGGGAGGCCGCTGCAGGCACTATATTCGCTGAATTGGGAATACAGTGCTGATGAATTCCTTCAGAACTCAAGTCAGAGCTAACGAAGCATCAACTACTGGGAAATTTTAAGAATATAGTAAGCAAATTCAATCCTGCTCTCTGACTTAAAGAATTTCTATAAATAAAAAGACAAAACTGAATATCAATGGCAAAAAAAATAGCAACAAAGACTTTCCTGCTAAAGAAAAATTGGTGTACTTCCTTAACCCAGATGATATGTTCACTGGGAAAAAAGGTCAAAGCTAAAGTATGATTTCCAAACATGGAGAAAATTTTTCTATTGCTTTTCTTCCTTTTATCTTACTTTCTTTAGAGATGGCATCATGGGAAAAGGCAGGAGAGAACTCAGGACACGAGGGCTGTGGAGCTATGGGATCAGCGACGGACTGAAGAGGGGGGCAGTGAAGAGGGATTTCAAGTAGACATGGGAACAGAGCAGGGGGTGGGCATGGAGAGGAGATGCAGCCATTGACCAAAGGGAGAGCCACTGTGACCATGAGATTAGAGGATTGAGGAAAGAAGTGTATGTATGAAGGGAGCTGGATTTCCCCATGTTTGAAGGGTGAGTAGCAATATCCAAAAGGGGAATGGAGAAAAAGTTCTGAATTGACTCATTACAATTGTGCATGTGAATGCATCTGTATACACTCAAATGAGTACACATGTACACATATATACATATATATATGTATGTATGTATATGGAATCTCTGTGTGTACACGTATTTATACAAGCCTGCATTTCTTAGGTTCATCCATTGAAAGAATCTAGAAAATGTAGACTCTAATAATTATGATCACAAGTAAACAGCCTGATTGGAGTTTCAAACTTACATATTCAATTGAAAGGAACCAAAGACATTGAAGAAATGGCTAATTCCTGGTGTGGAGTGAGAAAGCAAAGTGTGGAATAAGCCTGGAGTATTGCAGTATGACAGAAAGTATGAAAAACTCCCGTAAATAAGTACATCTAAACATCACACTAGTCAGCTTCAACAAGAATCAAGTTGGCAAATTCTGAACAATTTAAATATTAAAATGATGATAGAAGTCAATTGTAACTGGACTGAATACAGATATTCATACATAAACAAATGAAAAAGAAACATTATTCTTTAGGAAAATACTTTTGATAAAAGTCAAAAGATAGCAATAAAGAAATTCTCATTTGATAATTATTTATAGATAACTATACAAAATTATATTTTAAATTTATATTAAAAATATAATTATTAGTAAATATGGCTGCCATGGTGGTTGACTTAGTCTCCATAAACAAGTACATATACACACATATGCACCTGTATATATGCAAGCACATATGAGTGTACACACACATACACACAAACAATAAATAAGCAAATAGAATTTGTTCTAACAAAACTTTATTAATTGGCATAAGTATATATTTTCTTGAATGCTGATGGAACTTTTATGAACATCTTATTGGTTCCTTCATTAATAGGTAGTTAGAATAAAATCTTATCATTTAACTACTTCCATGAGATTCATAATTTTACATTTTTTAGAAGTTTACTTTCAATACAAACTGCCTTACCAGAATAAATAAAATAAAATAAATATGTATGAGAATAACATTTCTAATAAACAAAATATCTACTAATAACCACATAACTTACAGTGTCCCAGCTCTAATTAAGTGGTAAAGAAAAGTTCAAACCCTACTGCTTTCCTCTAGGCCACCAGGTAACCTCTGAAGTGTCCTTAGTATTTCGTAGAATGGCATAATGAAGAAGGGTGATTATTTCCTCTTATTTCCAGTTTAAGGGAAAAAATTAATGTGATAAAAAAAGTGAGGAAAACCTAGATTTTTAAGCAATATAATTAATGACAAGTGATAAGAATCATAATAAATTGAAATCCTCACTGAGAAGATAGAAATAATTCTAAACATAGTAACTACAATAAATATGAATGAGAAAAATATTCAAGTTACTTTTAAATTAATCAAGCTCTGTTTACAGAAAAAAAAAAACACTGAGTGCTGTTAAGTAACACAATGTGCACGTTAAACAAAAGGACACAGGCAGAGTTTGAAACAGAAAGAGTGTAGTATAAACAGAGCTCTCATAATGTCACTAAGAAAAACAAGAGATTAAGAATGAAACGGAAAGGAAGAGCAGAAAGAGGAAGTGAAAGGGGAGGACAGAATGGGGAGGAAAGGGAGAGGGAAAAGGGGGAGCGACAGGACTAAAGGAGAAGGCAAAGGGAGAAGGGCGAGAAGGTGGGCTGGGCTGGAGGTAAGTCCTAGGTGCTTGCCTACCAGGCCTGAGGCAGTGATTGCTTCCCACTGTCACACGAACCAGGTATGGTGGGGTAATCCTCTGATTCCAACATGTAAAGGTGGAAGCAGAAATGTTAGGAGATCAAAGCAGACAAACAAACAAACAAAAAGCCACAAAGAAGCAAAAAACAAAACAAAACCCAAACCCCAAAGCAAAATAAAAAACCACCAACCAAATAAACAACCCTCAAAATTCTTATTTATACTAAGCTATTTATTCTCAGAGTACTAATCACATCATCTATACTTATTTGAAATCTTACTCTGTTTACAGCTTACTCTGTTTCATCCAAGACAAGTACCTTTGACTATATAGTGAATTGGAGAGCAGTCTGAGCTACCAGAGATCCTGTCAAGACAAAGAAAGGAAGTGAGAGGAGGGAGGGGGGGGAATAAAATAAAAAAGAGTTAAAGAAAAAGATTTCATTCTTATGAAAGTCATGTATTCATTAATACAACACTTATGAAAGAGAAAATAAACTTGAGAATTCCAGGAAGAAACTGACGGTTTAGAGAGGGTTCTTTAAGGTACTTGTCTTAGACGAAACAGAGTAAGCGGTAAACACAGTAAGATTTCAAATAAATATAGATGATGTGATTAGTACTCTGAGAATAAATAGCTTAATATAAATAAAAATTTGGGGGGTTGTTTATTTGGTTGGTTGTTTTTTTTTGTTTTGTTTTGGGTTTGGGTTTTGGTTTGGTTTGGTTTGTTTTTGTTTCTTTGTGGCTTTTTGTTTGTTTGTCTGAAACAAAGTTTCATTGTGTAGTCCTAGCTGTCCTGGAACTCACTCTGTAGACCAGGCTGGTCTCGAACTCAGAGATCCATCTGTCTTTGCCTCCTGAGTGCTGGAATGAAAGGCATCCACCACCACCGCCCAGCTTAAGTAAGAATTTTTGTAATAGCCAACTATATGTTACCTACAAAGAAGCTTCAATAGATTTTAAAGACCTGACATTATGCTCATCATACTCACAGCACAATGAAATTACATATACAACTTCAGATATAGTTAAAATTTGTTAAATAAAAAATAGGAGTGACCTCTGAAACATCTATATTTTGAGTCTCTATAATAAAATTATCTATTAAATAGATAATGAATTTTTAACTGATTTCCTAAAATTCAAGAAAAGGCAAGGTGATTTACCCAAAATTTCAAAATACAGAAAATTCTGGCAATCTGAAATAATTTTAACTTACTTGGTAGCCAAATAAAGTCTCACCTGAAATGATTTTGTAGTAAAATCTGATCTTAATTAACAAGAGGACATGCACAGTCTTTGTCCTGTAAAATGTGAATATTCATGTTTGTAGTAACACACACACACACACACACACACACACATATTCTTTCCACTGAAGAGTGCTGCCCAGATGCTCAAGAAGTCATGTATGTTCTTATACAGTATGTGAATTTAAGTTACCAGCCTAACACCTGCAAATGTTTTAACTCCAGAATGCACATTAGACCTCAAGCAATTTGTGTAAGGGCTTCTAGACCAGAATACTATTTCCTCTGTATTTTGAAGCTAAGAAAAACAGGATAATTTAGGGGAGTTTTTAGCTCCAATATACAATTTTCTAGTGCGTCAAACCTCCTAATCAAGCATATTTCTATGTTAGGGCACCAATTTTGTGACTATTGTAATAATGCAAACTCCAACTGTTTTTGCTTTTTTTCCCCATTTCTTTCTTGCAGAGGATAATGGGATACACATATTTCCTCTCTCCTAGAGGCAGGGTTTGAATATTAAGAAAGAGAACTAATATTTTGGCTGGTAATGATTCAGTCTCTCAAGGTAATGATCCATCAAGCTTTATTGTGGGAAGAACAGAGCTACGCTTGAAGGACAGGGCCATGCCTGACCAGGAGTGCAATCTGAGTAGAGAGGAGTGGGTTTTTCCTTCTTTTTCGCATCCTTGGCTAAAAGGAAGTTAGGAAGAATAAACAGATGGAAGGGAGTCTAAGAACTGACCAGGAACTTAGCCCCCCAAAGGCCTGTGGGGCTTGCTATGTTAAAGAACAAGTGGGTGGACCTAAGAACCATAGGCAAGGCACCCTTGTGCCCACCCAGTATCCAGGTACTGAATGGAAGCTGAGCAGGCAGGTGTTTTCATAGGCGTCAGATCGTGTGCCCTAGTTTATCCTGTAAATAACAGGAAGACGGGATTGAATTAAGATCCTGTACTTGGCTGGGGATGTAGCTTAGAGGCAGTGAGTGCAGTTGCCAAGTCAGGGCTCAACCTTCTAATCTCTGGCACTACAAACAGCCCTGGTGCTTTACCTATTGGTTTGGGGCAGTGATGATGTGCTTTGCATTGTATGATTTTGATGGATTTTTTTGTATGTATGTATTGTGGATTTTGGCTAGGTCTTGTCTTGATAACGTGTAAGCCCAGTCTTTGTCCTATTTCAACACTTTAGACCCTCTAAACCTGAGCTAAAAGAGATGACATCCTGAGCATGTAATGTAAGTGAGAGTGATGGGGAAACCGTTCCCTACCCTCCTGCTACAGGAGAAGGGGGCAGAAGTCACAGATTTCATTTGTTAGTGTCCCAGAGATGTGCCTTACATTCATGAGACATGCAAATAAAATAATCCGTGTCTCCTGTTCCATGATGTCTTTATTGATACATAGTACCAGAAGTCCCCACAGTTTCTGGTCGTGAGCTAACCAGTAAGTCTTCAGATGAGTAGAACAAGAAAGGATGTCAAAAGGCTCTAGACTCAAGTAGCAGATTTAATACAAACATGACTTGGCGCTATACCTCCCCAACCTCTGGACCAGTCCCCTTATCTTACAGTGTGCTTTCTTTGTTGATGCCTCCACACTTCAAGCCTGGGGTTGAAGGAAACGGCCTCTGGTTTTTCCTACTTTCCATGGGTCATCATTCCATCATTTGAATCGGTCTAAAGTCATCTGAATCTAAATTTTTCTTTTTAAAGTTTTTCCACAAAAGGCCAAGCCCCAGGAAACACAAATTAAATGCTAACGTTTAAAAAATATAAAGACCTGATTCTCATAGCAATACAAAGTGACAGGCTAGGGAATTGCTCAGGGGGTAATCTGCTTACTGCTGAAGCATGAGGAGCTGTGTTTGATCCTCAGCCCATACGGAAAAGCTAGGCATGGTAACACAGGCCCAGAACCCCAATTCTGGGGAGGCATAAACAAGAGGATCCCTGGGGCTCGCGGGCCACAAGCTAGCCAATTAATGGACTATAAATTTGGTGAGAAATCCTGTCTCAAAAAATAATTTGCAGAGAGAGTAAGAAAGACACATCACCTGGCAGTGGTTCTCAACCTTCCCAATGCTGCAACCTTTTAATACAGTTCCTCATGTTGTGGTGACCCCAGCCATAAAATTATTTTTGTTGCTACTTCATAACTGTCATTTTGCTACTATTATGAATCATAATGTAAATGTCTGATATGCAGGATATCTCTCAAAGGGGTCACAACCCACAGGTTGAGAACCACTGCCCCATGGCCCCCATGCTGCACACATACAAGCACATACACAAACAAACTAAATGTAGATAGCTGTTCTCGTTATTAATTATTTTACTGATTTTATTCTTTGTTTAGTATAGTATTAAGTAAAGTATGGCAACATGACAAAAACATATACATTTTATCCGTTCAAAAATTTAGATCCATTATGCTGATAATTCTTATGTCTTAGCAGTCTAACAAAAGATGTTCTTCTCCAACATAACTTCGGCTGTCTGAGTTTTGGTTTGCTGTCTGCCAAGAGAGTCTCCTGAGTAGTGAAGGCAATTTGCATTCCACAAGCCAATGCCCTGTAAGCTGTAGTTTTTGATGCATGAAATGCTCTGAGGGTTTTCATGCCACACATGATGAAAATGGCCAGCAGGATCTTCATAGTTACAAAAAAGAGCTTACTAATCATTTTTTCATTGGTTTCTAGAAACATAATTACTTACTTGTTTCATGATCACTTCATAAGACACCTGACATCCTGCAGATTCAATGCAAGAGCCCACCCCCTCCAAAAAGGAGGCTTTGCAATGGTGCCAACATGATCTAAGGTAGATTCAGACAAGCATAATAATAACTATATATATGCCTATTATGAGTTTCCTAGTGTTAACACCAATCTTGAGGTAGTCTCTATATCCAGTTGCTATCTGATTGCAGGGAACGTTGCCGACTGAAACACATTCTAACTAAATATCATGAAGAAAAAGTCACAAGCATCTGCAACTCCAGTATAATTTCTAGTACCTTTTGTCTATGCTCTTTGGAGACCAAATTGTACCAAAGGTTCCCTGTGAACCCTCAGTGTCAAGATGGAAGGAATCTGTGATCCTTTGACCAAAGCTGTCAATGCCACACTCAGATGAATCACAACTAACATCTTTTTCAATGTCTATGTTAATTCCACCCGTATACTGTGTTTTAGCCAAATCAACTTTCAGCTCTCCAGAGGCTGTGGAAGTAGGACATGACACGCTTTAGGAACACAGCTCCATCAACACTACTCTGGCTCCTGTTGCATGAGCATAGCACATAAACCCTGAATCTTATTTTCCAAAAGCTGCATAATCATGAGATTTCAAAAATTTCTTTCTAGCATCAGATGCAAGATATTTTCAGAGGTTTAAAGTTCATAATGGTGAGGGCAGCATAGCAGCAGGGACAGAGCAGAAAGCTGGCTAATCACATTTCATCAGCACACCATGAATCGTGCCGACGATGGCCGGGCGAGCCTTTAAGCCTGACACTTGGGGAGCAGAGGCAGGGCGCCTTCCATGTGTTCCAGGTGGAGCTCTGTGTTTACCTAGACACAGCAGTCTACATAGGGAGTTCAAGGCCAGTCAGGGATACGTAGTGAGAATCTGTCTAAACCAAAATCAAACAAAATGCTATGCCAGAATCTTGTTGTAAACAGCTTAAAGACAAATCTGCATGAGCCTAGAGCTTCAATAATCCACCCAAAGTCTAGTATTGCTTTGAATATATATGGTAATCTTCTTTGCTTACTATAAAGTCTTACATTTTCCCTTACAAATACTATTTATGTACAGTCTTTAAACTGTCAAAGCTAATTCTGCAATTCTAAGTCTAGCTGACGGTCTTTACTAAAGAATATATTCATCACTCATGTGGATTGTAATAAAATGTCAAGATTTTTGATAATTGTCAAAGTATCAATGACAACAAGTAGGCAGAAATGATTATTTTCCATTCTGATACTTAGCAGATATACTCCCGGTTTGTAAAACATAAGGAAAAATGAAGACAGCAAAAAAAAACTTTTGTCAGTTATTACTTTTAAAATAATGTTCATCAGAAGAAACATCTTGATAGTCAGGACTTATATCAGTAAGTATCCTATATGTGTCTTATATACTCTTGAATAGAGCTACAGGCAATAGAGTCTATCAAATTTCAAAATAGTTACATAGAAAAAAAACACGGCAAGTATTGCACACTTGAGTGGTAAGTTTTGTAAAAGAGATAGGTCACCCAAGCTGTGTTTCCTTACATCTGAGATGATAGTGTGATCAGCACCGATGACAGCTGGCATGTTAACTACAACTCAAACTATTGGCACAGGAAGGCTTTTTTTTTAGTCTATGAAACATCATATTTATTGATGTCCCCTATAGAGAGCATAAGAGCTAAGTCATCATGTCCCCATATAATATTTATAACATTGATAGGTATTTTAGGGAACTCCCACTAGACCTCATTTCTTTCCAAGTGTTTCCATCAAAATTAAAGTATCCTAAAAGTACATGATTGTTGCTGTGTGCAGTGGTGCATGCTTTTAATCTCAGCACTCTAGAGGTAGAGCCAAGTGGATCTCTGAGTTCAAGGCCAGCCTGGTTTACACGGCAAGTCCCAGGCCAGCCAGAGCTACATAGTGAGACTTTTTCTCAAAAATGTTTTTTTTTTCTTTTTCATGTGTGTATGGTATGAATACATTCATGTGTATATGCATGTTCATATGTATGTGGGCACACACAATCATATGGAAACTTAAAATTGATATCTGGAATCTATCCTCTTGCCTGTCTGTCTTATTGTTGGAGGCATGATCTCTCCTTAACCCCAGAGCTCGTGTGCTGTGGATATCACTCTATATAAATAAAGTACTGATTGGCCAGTGACCAGGCAGGAAGTATAGGCGGGACAAGGAGAGAGGAGAATTGAGGAAGGAGGAAGGAAAGAGAGACCAGCTGGAGCCACTGCCAAGACAAGGAAGATGTAAAGTACCGGTAAGCCACGAGCCACGTGGCAAAGTAAAGATTAATAGAAATGGGCTGAATATAAGAGTGAGAGCTAGACAATGATAGGCCTGAGCTAATGGTCAAGCAGTTTAAATAATGTAAGAGTCTGTGTGTTTATTTTATAAGTGGGCTCCGGGACTCGCAGGACTTGGCGGTGGGAGCTGGAGAAAAATTCTCCAGCTACACTCGTGGATCTGGCTTGCTACACAAATCCCTCATTTCTACTTTCCAAAGCCAGAATTACGAGCAGGCTGGCTGCCACATCCACCAGGCACTGACATGGGTTCAGGGCATCCAAGCTCCAGCCCTCTTGCTTGTGTGGCAAGGGCTTTCATCAGAGAGCCCCAGCCCAAACATATGAGTTTCTTTTAAAAAAAAAAAAATGTAGCTGAGCGGTGTGACGCATGCCTTTAATCCCAGCACTCGGGAGGCAGAGGCAGGTGGATCTCTGTGAGTTCGAGGCCAGCCTGGTCTACAGAGTGATTTCCAGGAAAGGCACCAAAACTACAGAGAGAAAACCTGTCTCAAAAAACAAACAAACAAACAAACAAACAATAAATAAATAAATAAATATAAAAAAGTAAATATTACTCACTAATAGAGTTGTATTGCAGTGTTACATACATAGGTGATTTTTGTTATTGTTATTGATGTTATTGCTGTTTTGTTTTTTGAGACAGGGTTTCATGTGTCCCAGGCTAGCATTGAACTTGCTATGTAACCCGAGACAACCAGGAATTTCTCATCCTTCTGTTTCTACTTCCCTCAATGTTGGGATTAATGGTTTAGACTACTACACTCAGTTTTATTTGGTGCTGGGAATTGAACTCAGGACTTTGTGAATGTTAGGTAAGCACTCTACCAAGTGAGATACAACCCTGGCCTTAAACATATACTGACCATGTGAGTGTGCATGTGTGTGTGTGTGCATGTGTGCATGTGTGTGTGAGTATATACGAGTGTGTGTGAGTGTGCATGTGTGTATGTATGAGTGTGAGTATGTGTATGTGTGAGTGTGTGTGTGTCCTTGTGTGTGTGTTTGTATGTGGTATGTGTTTGTGTCTGTGGTGTGTGAGTATGTATCTATGTGTGTGTGACTATGTGTGTGTGTGTGTGTGTGTGTGTGTGTGCGTGTGCATGTTAGGATACCAGAGATTGAACCTAGGTCCTAACACATGCTAGGCAAGTGCTCTACCACTGAGATGTGTCCCCATGACATGTCTCTTGGTGACAGTGGCATTTGTAATCTTTCTTCTGTGATTACCACAAAATTGTAGGTTTATAGTTGTGAAGAGAGAAAGCCACATTGGTCACATGCTTTTATGCCATAAGCATGCTTCATTGCTACTTTAACTTTTATTTATTTAATTTTTGTACAAGTGCCTCACCATGTAGACCAAGCTGTCCTCAAACACACAGAAATCCCTCTGTCTCTTCCTATGTCCATGACTGAATACTGGGATTAAAAGTAATCACAAGGCTCAGATATCCTAAGATTCCTATTTGAGATATTTCCCAGGAAAGAAATACTATCTCTATGTAGGCAAAGTCCATGGATAATTTTGTTAACTGGACTGGAATTCTCAGCTGTGAGAGACTTCAGCCAGGCCTAGGGTGAGGGGTTCATTTCCTCCCCAAGTCCTCTTAATTTTCCCAGACTTTCTATGCATCCTAGACACACTCAGAATAGTGAACAGTATTTGCCTAGAGCAGTGTTGAGAATGAATATTCACAAGTGGGTCTCAACTGGGGTGATGGGACATTTGAAGCAGAGTTTCAGTATTGATGCCTAAATTCACAGAATTACTAAGACCCGTCCATCTCCACATTTACATTGAACTAATTTACACTTTGTACAATTGAAATTTATATCTCAATATATATTTCTGGTTTCTAGCTGATTTATAAAAGTGTCATAAAAATTCAGACAATGATAAAGAGAACTTAAACTACGATTTGAGCTTCATATAAGAAATAGAATTTGAAGTTGGAAGCCAAACATGTCTACAGTCTGTGGGAGCCAGAAGAACAAAGCCTGGAGGGGCAGGTCAGTACTTTCCTGGCTCACATGGGCCCTGAGTTCAATTCCCTGCACCACAAAATTAATTAAAATTTTGAAAAATAAAAATAGAACACATGGAAGACTACAGTAGAATGTGCAGCACAACATTGGCAATGTCCACAGTACAATACATAAATTACTGAGCATATTTTGAAAAATTATGAAACCTAATTTTAACAACAAAAAATCACTAACATTCAAAGGGGTGGAATTTCCTAAAAGGGAAAGAATGTATATGAACATGTGTGTGTATACACATGCATATATATAAACATTTGAAACTGTTGGGTACAGAATTCCATGAAATAAGGTAAAACTACTAACACAAGAATTTTAAAGTTGGTGTAATCATGCTCAGTAATATAAGGATGAATATGTCAGCAATCAGTAATATGATAAGAAATGTAAGTAGAGACTCAGAAATTATTAAGGAGAAACTAAAAATTCTAAAACTTGGACTGTGAGATGGCTCAGTGGGTAAAAGAGTTGAGTTCCCATTTCTAGAACCTGTGTAAGAAGCCGGGTATGCCGGCACACATCCCAAGTGCAATCCTGGGCACAGGAGGAGCCGTGTGGCAGGGGATAGATATCTGGGCTCTCTGGCCAACCAGTCAAGCCAGTTGGCATGCTCCAGGTTCAGTGAGAGGCCCTGGTCTAAGAAAATGAGGCAGAGGACAGTTAACTGATTGCTAGTCTCACCTGCACACACACGTGTGCCTGTGCACACATGCAAGCACACTTTAAAACTTCAAATAAAATCTCTAAGTTGAAAAAAGCCATTGATTGGTGTAATAATAAAACAGACGTACACATGAAAATGTGAACTCTATGATAACACAAAAGAAACAGCATATAGCTGAGCCACCTGTAATGTCAGAAATCAGGGAGAGGGGGCTGATGCAGGAGAAACACAAGTTTGAGGCTAGCCTGAGCTCTATAGCAAGACCACAAATGTGTGTGTGTGTGTGTGTGTGTGTGTGTGTGTGTGTGAGAGAGAGAGAGAGAGAGAGAGACAGACAGACAGACAGACAGACTGAAAATGTGCTCAAATTGCTAATCTAAAATGCATCCCCTCAAAAAAAATGGAATAAGCTAAATAAAGCCTCAGAAAGTTTGTGAAGTCTACCACAGTATCACAGGATTTAGGGTGTGTATAATTGGATTCCCAAGATGAGATGAAAGAATGTGGAGAGAAAAATTCTTGAAAAAACAGACCCAAAATCTCCAACATTTGATAAAGGAAAAGACACACAGTCAAGAGAGGCTTGTTAAATCCCAAGCTTGATAAATACAAAAAAGCTATGGGCTGACACTTCATAGTCTATCTGCTGAAAGCCGAAGCAGAAGGAGAAATCTTAAAGGCAGACAGAAAAGCAAGCAAGCTAACAAACACAAGGATAAGGAACAATGATTCAGATGATTGGATTTCACATTTGGAATGGAGGAAGACAGAACTCTGTGAATTCAGAGTGTTGAAAGGAAAAAGCATCAGCAATGTACAGCTCCATATGCAGTCATTATGTCCATATGTTTCAAAGAAGAGAGAGAGAAGTGATGGGCTGTTTAAGTGCAGCTACAAATATTTATTCTCTAATTGATTTGTTGAAATCATGAACAAAATTCTTCAGGGTGAAGAGAAATGATTCCAGATGAAAATAGGAGTTCTTAAGGAGTAATGATACTTAGAAATGTAGATATCTGGATAAATATAAATTCTATTTCGCCACTTAATCTTTTTAAAATATATATGTGTTCAGATTTTTTTTAAAAAAAGGTATGAAATCTTCAACTGGTCACAAATGACTCATGTCTGTAATACTAATATTCAGAAGGCTAAGGCAGGGGAATGACCAAGAGTTCAAATACAGTCTGGGCTTCATGATGAGTTCCAGGAAAGCTTAGGCCATACAACAAAACTATCTTCATGAGAGAGAACAAAATCAAACAGGAAACATATAAAATTACTTGTAGACTTACAGTTTCTGTAGATGTGACATACATGATAATTGTCCCCATAAAGGAAAGCAGGGGATATAATCTAATATGGTACCATGTTTGCAACATTTATGTGACCTGGAAGATTACTAACCTTAGAGTTAAAGATTAAATTACTAGAGCAACCACTTTACAAGAACTAGAATTTTTTTTTTTTTTTTTGGTTTTTTCAAGACAGGGTTTCTCTGTGTAGCTTTGCGCCTTTCCTGGAACTCACTTGGTAGCCCAGGCTGGCCTCGAACTCACAGAGATCAGCCTGGCTCTGCCTCCCGAGTGCTGGGATTAAAGGCGTGCGCCACTACCACCCGGCTGAGAACTAGAATTTTTTAATGATTTATTTGTTTTCATTTTATGTGCATTGGTGTTTTTCCTGCATGTATGGCTCTGTGAAGGTATCAGATCCCCTGGAGGTAGAGTTACAAGCAGTTGTAGGCTGCCATGTGTGCTGGGAATTGAACCCAGGTCCTCTGGAAGAATAGCCAGTGCTCCTAACCATTTAGCCATCTCTCTAGGCCCCGAATTTTTTAGAAAGTCATTTTTTTTTAACTTCTAGATAGAGAAGTTTTTCTTCCATCCAGAATGTTTCAACACACAGAGAGATGTATATATTGAGAGAGAGAGAGAGAGAGAGAGAGAGAGAGAGAGAGAGAGAGAGAGAGAATATTTATGAACAAATTTTAATCAACTAATTTTATTGATGTGGCTCCCAGCTGAATTATCATTAGATTCAGCACAATGTTTTATATAAAAGTCAAAAAATGCATCTATTAGTAGTAGTGTCTATCCTTACTGGTGTCCTTGGGACACAGCACTGCCATGGGTCATGTTTCCTGCACCATCAAAGAATAGCCAATTCAAATTTAAAAGTGTTTGTTTCAGAGTACCCAGACTCAGAGTTTGAGTTTCACTGATTTTCTATATGACTTTTCTATTTGCTTGTGACTTAAGCAAGATGATAATAAAACACAGTGCACAGAGCTACTGAGAAGAGTAGAGGAAAGTCACAGACATTGCTGATCACAACACTGTGAAAAAAAGAGAGTGCTTGATTTACGTGGGTCGCACCTACTGAAGGAAGTACTGCATTTGACAATGCTCAGTATGAGCTGTTTAAAACTTGGTAATCCATGCTTATCACATATATGAATTCTGCGCTCATTACAATTTCTGGTTTTCACACTTACTGGATCACTGTGTTATATAATTCCCCTGTGTTATGGAAGTCATTCCTATACCGATTGTTTTGTGTCAGCATATTAAAAAAGCAAGATTGTTATTAACTATGAAGTAATAGTAACACAGACTAACAATTCCTTGGAAAAAAGCCTTGAGACCTGACTCCTTTTGATTTCTTAAACCCGGCGACATTCCAGAATGCTGTCGGGTTTAAAAAAGGTGTAGCTATCTCATGTAATAAGTGCAGAGGTATAATGTCAATGCACTCCTAATTCTCCTATTATACAAGTGGCTATCCCCAGGAAACAGATCAGTAAAGTCTTTAAGTTGCCAGGGATCTGTTCCAGCCAGACTTTATCTCTTGCTACACAATATAACAACTATTTCTCTGATTTTCAGGTTTTTTAAATTGCAAATACAGGATTCCAGACCTGTGATAGTAAACGTTTAAACTGCGTTTATCATAAGCCTGACACATTTTAATACTTTACAAATTAGCATTCTGCTCCACAACAAGGTGACCACATTAAGCAGAAATGGAGGAGACTGAGGCAAAAAGAGGCTAAAGGGTTTACCCAAAATGCATATCTAATAAGGCACAAGCCTTCTCAAGATCCTGGCCCCAGGCTTGTTCCTCAGCCACCTTGCTGTATACTGCCTCTCTGAAATCTAATTTAGGTTCTAATTATCTATAATACAACACATTTAAAGGTCATCCTAAATAACAATGCCTAAATTCTGCAGGTATCCGTCAGCTGGCCAAAGGGCCCATTAGAGCTACAGAAAAGCTCTCCTGCTCCATGTGCCCTCGTTCACAGTGAACAGAAATAGAAAAGCTCACAAAGTCCCAATGCGTACAGGATCCAGCAACATGCACCACCAATCACCACAGTGTTTTTCTCCGCCATGCTGGCAGTGAAAGAAATAGCAGGGGTGAGAAATTGGTGGAGGAGGCAAGCCGGATGGAAAATGACATGGGAAAAGCAATCGAATCCCAAGTGGGTAGTCTTTCCTCGCTCCCATGTGTTCGCTTTTTTGTTTTGGGTATTTTTCCCCCCTCTCTCTCTCTTGGGGAGGACAGGGTGGCATGTTGTCTGAGCTTGACTAATAGTCACATAGCACTGAGCCTCCAAGCCCTCCACTTGAGGACTTACATAAAAGTCACTTTAGAATGCTGATTATTGATGTAGACTGTGTCTCGCTCTGATTCACTCAGGTTTTGAATACGACTTGAAAAGCTTTACCAGAATTTTCTGTATCTTAAATTCAACTACAGATCCACAATGGCTTCTTTTGAGGTTTAGGTGGTAACTATAGCAGATAATCACCTCTCCTCTCAAAATCAAATAATCAGAATTTCCTATTTAGATTTATCTATAGGTGTATCACTGTCATATTCTGTCTGAATATTTTCTGTTTAGGAATTGGCTCCACAGTATAAAACATTATATTTGAATATATTTATATATTTTTAATGAGATACTTTCCCTTTTGGTCAAGGTAACAAGGTTTTCATTGTGTCCCTTACCATCCTTGGGTATAGTCGAATCTAAGCTGTGTCTACAAGGCTGAAAATCATTTTAATTATATGTCTGTGTTCCTTCTGGGGAAAGAAAATCTTCCTGATTTTATACTCTTGTTTTTCTATTCTCACTTAATGTTCCAGACCCTCAGGTAATCACAGTTCTTTCATTTGAAAAACAAGTTTAGTGAGATTAGATTTTGACTGTCCTTGGTAAAAGTGTTAAATCACTGTAGAACTGAATGTATGATATCCAAGGGGTATACCGAAGGTAAGGAAATCAAGGGGCTGAAGTCATTTCATTATAAAACCATGGGAAAACTCGGTTTCACTGTATGCATCTAGAATGATCTGATAAATGAGAATATAAAAATCAGTAAGATTTCTACTTCCCCCAGCCTTGGAAATACTGGGAAATCAAGAAATACTATTAAAAACAGACAGCAACAAAAGAGTATCCTAAGATCAAATGGATAGAAGTAGAACAGGGCAAAACTATATAGATGAAACTTTCCAATAGCTCAGTCACCCCAGTTATCTCTCTCCCCGAGGGCAAAGGGCCATTACTGCTACAGAGGGAGAGTGAAATATTCTCCTCATTGAAGAACTGAAGCAATCTGCCTCTAGTATGGGTGATCACAGCAAGGGAAAGTCAGACTAAGTGGATCAGGGGAAGAGATTGCCTGCAGGGCTGTCTGCAGACAAGGTGAGAAAGAGCCCTCCTCTGGGTTTTACCAGAGCAATCACATTAAGGGGAACTTTCAATCAACTCAGAAGGACAGGCTTTTCTGCCGGAAGTCTTCCTTTTCACATGGCTACAATTAAGCATTGCAGGAGAAGGGGAAAGAAACTGGCATTGAGGGCCACAGTAGAGGGCATGGTGAAGGTGCCTTCTCCACGGCTTCCCATTTGATGCTCTCAGAAACTATCTGACTTGGATGTCTGCTTTTCTCATTTGCCTGAGGAGATGAAAGTTCAAGAAGCTTCCATGAGATGGTCACAAGGGTGATTGTGTTGTGATGAGCTGGGTTTCGGTCCACATTTCCTCAGAGCCCACACTCTTCCTGGTACATTTGGGCAAGCTCTCCCTGGCATACAGCCCCTCCCTTTTACTTTCCTTCTCAAAAATATAACTCATGACCAGACTCCTCCTTATCTGAACCAGGCAGTTTTCTAAACTATAACATTCATGCTTCCCCCTGGAGGCTCCTCTTCAGTCAACTATTTTCTCTGAAAAAAAGCCAAGATAGAAAGACACTTGGCTCTGGGCAAGGAGCAGAATCAGGGCAAAGGCACAGCATTCTTCGAAATATGCTTTTTAAGTGGAGGGAATGGACATTGTTTCTTGGCAAAAGAAAGAAATCAGGACCGTTTGGATTCAACCTATTCTAGATCACCCCTCAAAGTGGAACTGACCCAAGTGCCAATCGTAGCCTAGAATGCCTACACTCTGGACTCCTCAGAGGCAGTTGCTCAACAAGAATCTAGGCTCCATCTGGGGATGGTAAATGTGGAAATGAACAATGAGCAAAGCCTAAGTCCTTTCCTCCACTTTCTTCACTGGCCTTTGTCAAATGCCTCATGTTACTAAACATGCAAGGGAAAAATTAAAATCATCATGGGATAAGAAATGTGAAACTGCACATTAAATATGAGTCTCCTAACAATTCAGAGGTCAGCCAGATATAAGTCACAGTGGAGTTTAATTTTACCTACACAGTTGGTCTGCCACATATTGCAAAATCTAAGATACTAACTCACTGCTTTTTAATGGGAATAAGTTTGCTGTTGCTAAGGCATGTAAGAGTCTGGGATCCGAGGAGAACTGTACGGATAGCATTTGTGGACATTTCATCTAGGTCAGAAGAGGAACGATGACATCTCCTTACCTCCAAGATCTTTCTCAGGACAAGAATGATTTCAGGTGTTCATATGTGGACATCTCTCCTTGTGTAAAACTGGACAGTCTTCTCCAGCTGTGTTAGTAGGCAGAGGGCAGTGAACTTCCCCCATATGTCTGCTATTACTCAACATTGTTAATCTCTCTACCTCCTGAGGAGACTTTTGGCTTTTATTGCTGCCTATTTACATATTTATGAAACTAGACTTACTTACGAACCTTGTACTTCTTTATTCTGCACTTTATAGCGTATATCTCATTAGAACAAAAGTTAAAAGCAAAACTGATACTCTGTGAGTGAAAGATGCCATTTTTCCTTTAGCTTGATAGACGATGGGAGAGGGACTTGAGATGGTTATCCTCGTGCGGTGCCTAGTAAGGCACAGAAACAAAGAGGCAGAAGCAAGGGTTTCTTTGCACCAGCATAGCTCACTGGCTTAGGATGCATTAACAGATTAGGAATGTTCATCTACCTCTTCTGATTTCATGATCATCAGTTAAGTTTCAAGCAATAATTTGACATATTATGTTATCTATAAAGGAAGAATGAGTTGGTCATCGAAGATTATTCTTTGGGTAGTGAGGCAATTGTATTTCCAATTAAAAATCTATAAATTAGCATTGACTTCTAGAGATTCACTTCATGAGTTTGAGTTACGTGACTCTGCCACTGAAATCCATCTATTCTTCCGAGATGACAGAGCATTTCAAGTCTCTACAAGCTCAGAGCCAGATCATTTGCTAGGATGAGTTCACCCAAGCAAAGGCCCCTTGCAGGGTTCTGTGAGGTGTCAAGAAAGCCAGCTGCTGGCCTGGTCCTCATGTCATCCCACTCACAGTCAGGGTCTGGCTTGACATTTCCATTGCTTCTGACGAACAGTGTTAACCACGGCACCCCATTAATTGCTGGCTTCCTAGTCAGCCTTATGTACAGGAACGTACCACACAGATAACATATTGTTCACATCTAATTGGGATGAAAATCCATTTTTTTTGTGGTTTTTCATCTCACCTTCTGTCAATTGTCATATTTGGTGAGAAAAAATGTTAAAGTTGAGAAAGTCAGTAATCACCACCCCCCACCCCCGCCGGCCCCTGTTCCCCATGTCACCAAGCTTACCAAACTCATGCGTGGGAGACAGTAAACTTCCCGGACTGCCATGCTGTGGGCAGTTTACTATCTATGTTGCCTTTTGCCAGCTTTGGTAATGCAGAGGATTCTCCCCAGGCATTTTTATTTTATTTTTTTCTGTGTCTTGAACATCTGAAAATGGATTTATAAATTCATCAAGGTAAAATATTGGATTCATGTTTACTGGAGTTATCTTGAGGATTGCTTGCTTTTCCCGACTGTTTCTGGGGGGCGGGGGGGAGGGATGAGAGATGGACTGTGGAGGACAAACCCAAACAGTAGTAATGGGATTTCACAGCGGTCAGAAGGAACTCTATCTGCATTTATTGAGTTGTTATCATGCATATTCAGTACATAAGAGCTCTCATGTTTATAGTCATGAGAATGTTGCCTTTAAAGTGCATGCTAACGTTTATTTGAAGTTTCCTTAGGTGGCTGCCATAAAATATTTGGAGTATCTCTATGAAATAATATCTACAGGCCTCAGTTTTAGCTGTATGATGGGTAAATGACAACTGAAAGCTTATTCAAATGTGTCAGCCACAGAAGTCCTTTGCTGTCCCATTGGTCGTGAATAGCCCTTGAAACCAAATATTAAAGAGATTGCTGTTGCTACTTATACCCATATTGCTCTGTAGAAATAGCCTGTTTCTGTGGCTGAAAACTCTAAGAAACATTCCTGTACCAGCCACTCTGTTCAAATCCACCAATAAGATCTTAGTGTACAGACCTGGTGCCCATTTGGGAGGCTGAGGCAGGAGGATAGAAAGTTTCACAGGCTGAGTTTACGTGGTATAAATACATTTTCTTGGATTTCCTTTTCTTTCTTTCTTCATTATAGGGATTTTAATCTCATTCTATTGATCTTATCTCAACATCTCTATAGTTCCTTCCAGAAAATCTCTCAGTAATTCCACAGTGAGCTGTGTCTCTGGTTTCAGTGGCTTAACCCCAGCAGATACTCATCAGTAGTGTTTTAACTACTTCACTCTTGCTGACTCGTAGCAAACAATATGCTCTGTCTACAGAAGTAATTGTAGATACCTGGAGGTGCCTGCATTGATCTCCCCCCAACCCACTGGATGCTCCTGGCCTACACTGTGAGCTTCAGCAAGAAAGATAAGCTCAAATCTATGGCTGACATACCCAGAAGTGGCAGCAGCAGAGCGGCCTGGATGCAGCATTATTCTCTCAAATCGTTAGACCTACTTTTTGCCTTACCCACAGAATTTTAAGTTACCTGGCTAATATTTAGTACCTGCTGAGGAGTGCCATAAGAAATATGAACCAAAAAGGGAATGTAAAAGTGAGTTACAGAACCAGACAACATAGCAGAAGGACTTCACCAGACAGTGGCAGACTAAGGATGGCAATAAGGATTACCTGTGCTGCTACTTATCACTCCTCCTTCCAGAGCAGATTTCCTTCTTACTCACTGTGATTTAAATAAATAAATAAAAAAGTTAAGACTAAACCATGAATCATGTTCTCGGGTAATATTCAAAGAGAATAGAATATACATTCAAACAAGGAACCCTAAGGGTGGTTACAGAGTACTCTAAGAAAACAAAGAACTGCATCCGTCATTTTAGGATGTCATCCTGTGGAGTTAATGGAACACAGGAAATAATTCCCAAGAATGTGCCAAAGAAAGTAATTTCCCACAAGAACCCAAAGAAATATACCGCTATAATGATGGCAGCAATAACTGATATTCATAAGCCTTCATTTATCATGCGCTTTATAGTTATTTCCATATTGAACAGAATTGTTTTTTTCTGTTTCCTCCACCAGATAGCTACAATACCTAATGTTCCAGGATTATTATATTGGAGTCAGGGCGACTATTTGCATAAGTGTGGCAGGTAGAGGTGTAGGGACTGTGCTGAGAGGTCTGTAACTCATTAGAGAAGACTCGGGAACATTGGCACAGGGGAGCTAAGCGCACATCTCTGGCGGTCTGTGCATTCTTTACTGTGATTATGGAATTGTGCTCAAATGAGGAGACGGCACTGCCCTGGCAGAGATTTCCATCTCTGGAGTTTAAAGCTCAGCCTAAGGGAAAAAGGTTTCCCATTCTGGCTTTAAAGCCTAAAGAGATGTCAAAAATGTCACACACACACACACACACACACACACAAAAAAAAAAAAAAAAAGTCAAAAGAGAACAGGTAGACAGTGTGTTGTCATCCCTCCACGTCTGCCTCATGTCAGCAGATCAGTTATCTCTTTTGGCATGATTAATATGTGCTGTTTAGGACAACACATGGGCTTATCGTTTTATCTTTATGGGACAACTCTATCAGTCAAGCGCTAGATGTCTATCACAACCCCCATGTATGCACACACTCATCATGGCAAGGGTTTAATCCTGGAGTATGGAGTACTGAGATGAAAATTAGAATAGCATAAACAAATTGCAATAACTACTTAGGTGTATCAGGACCCAAGAGATCATAAAGAAACAAATGTGAGCTTTCTTGATAATGCCTTACTCCTGAGGTCACAGTTGTTTAACATTTATGATCTGTCTGATCTATTAAATAAAAATCAGATTAATACATTCAGAATCCTCTATAAGGATGCAAGGACTAAGGAAATGCCAGAAGATATTTTGAGACCATGGCCTTTAAGTCTTTCGGATACTGGCTTTGGATCACATAATCAGAAATATCGCCTCTCACTGCCCACACCTCACCTTGGTAACCACGTTCCATCTTCACGGGTCTCCTTCTCAGTCTTAATGTAAAAAGCCTCTTGCACTTTTGCTTATAATTGGGAATGAGCAGCTCTTCCCATGGGTGCTTCTAACCCAGGACGTCCTCCTCCTTCACAGTATCCTCCTACTCACACCATTCTTGGACTGCTTTCTACTCGTGATCCATTTGCTTCATACAATTAGTACCAGACAGAACAATTCCACTTACTTGTTATAAGTTTATTATAGTTTGGTCCTTATGGATGAACAAACACAAAATAGTTTTTACTTTTCCCCAGTCACTGTCTTCATCTTTGAGCAACATAATTTTCCTTCCCTGCCTCTTAACAATAACTCCAACAGCCACCAAAACTGATGAGTCACCTTCACTTATTACAAATACAGTCTACTTCACTTTTACACCTCAGGAGCATCCTCTCTCACAGGATATTTCTTTCCCACATTCTCCTTCACACCTCTTCCCGTACCTACCAATATTAGAGATTCTAAAAAGAAGAAAATAATATGGGAGATGGCCGGATCTTATAGAACTGCTTGCTGGTGGTTCTCCCTGGTCGCTGAGACTTCCTCGAGTGACATCACCCAGTCTTTGACATTGACTTGCAGCAGCCACCAACTGCTAATTCTTCAGAAAACCATGTGAACCCCCAGATAAAGAACTTTTCTGTATTACTTCTGACCTCCAATAGTACGTAACACAAAGTTCTTTACTCATCAAGTGAGGCACAGAAGGTCAGCTCAAGTCCATGTATAGCCTATGGTTTCTGTCAGTGTTGGGGACCCTCACGTCCTTGCCATACCAAGGTGAAGGATGGAGTCCTGCTTCTTTCTGTCTATCATTCCTAGCAGACTCTTCCTCTGTTGCCATGGCAGAGGCAGCTCCACAGGTCCAAGCATAAGCAAATGATACACTAGGAAACAAGACGCCCTTCCACTTCCTACCGTACCCCAATCTCTGGGTGACTGTCTTACAGTTCCCCTCATTTGGTTTTGGGCACTAACAAATGCTCACATGACTCTGAGGAGACATTTGTCCAACTCACACCACAGAGAGAATTAGTTACCAGTCACTCAGTCCATACAGGGGCTTCTTTCTTTTTCTCTCTCCATTTTCTCAGCCACATCTAACAGAGAGTGAAGGAGACAGACAGGAGAGCTGGCCTGAAGTTGGAGATCACCAGCAAAATAATCACAAGGAGATGGCTGCCCTTAGCTGTTGGCTGCCATTCTTAGAATAAAGAGGATGAATGAGGACTGTAGGCTGAGGACTGCATTACTACTCAATGTACAAGGAAAGACTAAAGAAGGGAGGAAAGGGGGACCTCAGGACTGAGAGAGTGATCAACGTAACTCTTCCACAATGCATGAGAAGCCACCCCAGGTCTAAGTGGGAGCTGGTTACCGTTCTGTCACTCCCGCCATCTCTCTCTCTTCACTTCAACCATCTATAATTCTCTTCTCTCCCACCTTCTTTTTCTTCTTGCTCCTCATTTATCTTCTCTCTTCCTTCTTTCTTTCTCCATCCCTTCTTTCTTTTTTTACGTGGGACAAAAAGTAGTATCTGATGTTCACATATGAACAGAAAAGATTTCTTTCTTCTTTTTTTTTTCCGAGACAGGGTTTCTCTGTGTAGCTTTGTGCCTTTACTGGAACTCACTCTGTAGACCAGGCTGGCCTTGAACTCACAGAGATCCGCCAGCCTCTGCCTCCCAAGTGCTGGGGTTAAAGGCGTGCGCCACCACGCCTGGCTCAGAAAAGATTATTTTAAGTCAAAATATTGAAATGTTGGATAACTAGAGCCACAAGTTGACTAGTTTACAGTCAAATTAGTATTCCCATTTCAAATGAGCTTAAAGTAGACAAAGCAGTAACATAACTATAAAGAGATCATCAGATGTCATTTAAATCTTTAATATGAAGAGGATCCTTGGATACATCATTTTCTTTTCTGCAAAACTTTCAAAACTAGTTTAATGTTCCCTCAATCTCTTCAAACAATTTTCTAAATTCAGAATTAACATGTTAAACTTATACCAGTGAAAAAAGATGCTGAACAGTGAGTCCTTTGGTCCACTTAAGACTTCCCTAAGTTCCTTCTAATTCAATTCATAGGATGAATTAGTTACACACAGAGAACAGGAGGTATATTCTCAGTCAGTTCTGAAGGGAAAGCAAGGCTATTTATCCAGCAGTACAGCAGCTGAGATGACACTGTTAGCTGTGGTGGCCACCAGAAGACAGAACCCATACTGAGGGAGTGGACGGCAACACCCACCCAAGAGACTCTGTTCCAGTATCAAGGAGTTTCTTTTCCAATAATCCTTCTTGACATGTTTCACACCTCTTCCCATATTGTCTCCAACATCATGCAAGTCTATGAAGCAATCCACCAAGACTTTGACAACTTGGGCCACGAGTGATCTTTAAAACCTATTTTATGATTACTACATCCACAACATTACCAGTTTCTGTAGTTTCTTATCCAAAGTAGCACTCAGATCTGCTTTACCACTTCCTATCATAAAGCAAGTCCAGCTCAACACAGGGAAACAAATGTGGCTAAGTACATAATTCTACAAAGTATTGTCACCACAGCCCTTCAGGTGTCTAATTCCTTCCCTTCACTGTCCTTGAAATACTTTACACAACTGTAAACCACACAATAAAATCTATGGATGACTAAACCTTGTGTGATAAAAGCCAGCTGGCTTTTTTTTTTTAACTTCCCACCTGCCCTTTTGAGGATTCAGTTTATTTTTTTTGCACATTTATTTAAACATTTCTGATTTATAATTTAAAAAAAAACTCCATTGAACATGTAACATTTCACCTTTTAAATAAAGTCTGTTAAATAAAATCTCTCATGTATTTCCTTTTCATACGATTATAGAAGTTTTCATCTTTCCTTGTTTTGATGCGAGGACAAAGCTTGGGGCTTTATGTATACCAAGCACACTCTCTACAACTGAGCTGTAAACCCAGCAGTCCTTTTGCCTTTCCAGAATTCTTTTTTTTTTTTTTTTTTTTAAAGATTTATTTATTTATTATATATACAGTGTTATCCCTGCAGGCTAGAAGAGGGCACCAGATCTCATTACAGATGGTTGTGAGCCACCATGTGGTTGCTGGGAATTGAACTCAGGACCTCTGGAAGAGCAGTCAGTGCTCTTAACCTCTGAGCCATCTCTCCAGCCCCCAGAATTCTTGAACATATTAAACAGGGACACATTGTCATGTCCTTTTGGCTATTCTACTCTTGGGTTACAGTGATATTTAAACAGTCAAAATCTTTTTTTTTGTTTGTTCAGTATTCTGTGGGAAATTTTATTTTCTCTGGCTCTAAGCTAAGACTCCTCAAATGTACCACAGCAGAATTCAGTGAGAAGAGGTAGGAATATCAGAGCCCTAGGACTGTCTTAGCTTCATAGTCAATAGAGATCCTCATGTATGTTTGCTCTGGTGTGGGCAACTAATTCCTAATCGATGATGCAATATTTGGGGATCTAGTTTTATGGTATAGTATTGGGTAGTGCCTCCCAGGAAATAATATGGGTCAGTTTCAGTCGGATGAGAGATGATGAAAAATATAGTTTGTCAGCCTTTACCCAATTTATCTATCCTTCTGCTTGTGAGCACAACTCCTCCAATAAAACATTTTTTTTTGTGTCCCCTTAGAGTAACACATCTCTCTGCCATCTGCCATAGGGGTTTTTACAAGGATGCCTTAGCTGTTAACTTAGATGAGTCTGTCGGCCAGGACAGCCGATTCTCAGTAGGTGAGCCTACCTTCAGTTGTGGAAAATCTTCACTTTTTCATCATATAAATTTGATATTTTTCTATCTCTGAAGTATGGAAATAAACAATCCCTTGTAAAGAACTGTGCTCTCAGTGGTTCACAAAGGAAAGTGTGTCTGTAAGTGGGGTTCACAGGATTCGTAGGAAGTAGATAGAGTGGGCTTATAAAACTAGACTTAAAGAGTCCTTGGGAGACGATGAGAAGTGGGTATGTAGAAAAACACAAGTCCACACGGTAACGACAACTCTCATAGATGGGGCTTGTGTGATAACTCTCGGATTGACAACAGCTCTGTAACTCTCTCCTCTGCCTTGGATGGTGTGGTTGATTCACTTCCTGTCATATTGCTGCATAAACTATCACACACTTTTCAACACAGCAAACATCTCTTAACTCCCAGTCCCTGTTGGTGAGCCAAGCTAGATGTTTTAGATATGCTAAAGAGAACTCCATCTTGAGAGACCCTGTAAAGGAGAAAGGAAGAGGAGGATGTGTAAGGCCTGGGCACCGAGGCTGGATGAGTGGTCAAGACAGGACACTAACTGAGCTAGAGGACAGGCTAGGACACCGTCGTTGAGGACTGAGAGACACAGGGAAAGCCAGTTTCTCCACATAACTTTTTCTTTTAAGTTCTTTAAGAATTTCATACAATGTTTTTTTGATCATAGTCACCCTCCCTCCCACAACTATTCCCAGATTCAGTCCCTTTCTTTCTCATCCAACATCAGGTCCTCCCCACTTTTTCCCCCTTTTTTTCATCAAGGGCACATCGTGCTGCCCAAATATTCTGGATGTGTAGCCTTCCACTGAGTGTGACGGACTTATGAGGAGCTAAACTTCTAGAGAAAGCTGCCCCTTCCTCCCCAGATGCTAAGGGTAGCCAATAGCTCTTTGGCTGAGGGTGCAACTTCGTAGCCAACTCCCCTCTCCATGGTGGAATTTGCTCTGCATTAGGCTTGCACAGACCTTGTACATGCTATCACATGCTGTGAGTTCATGTATGCTGTTGACTTGAGTCTGTTTTTGTTGTCAGTGTTAAAGTTGAACCAAGCTTTATTTAATAGTTACTCCCTTCGGTTAGTTTTGATAATTTTAAAATAAAAGCTAACTTTTTGGCTAGGTAAGCAGTCTGTTGTTCTTATGGAAGTCCCATTGGCCAGATGAACAAACTATATCTCGAAATTACTATTTAAAAATTTTCTGGTAGAAATAGTCTGTGGTGGTATTGTGTTCCCCAAAATATTGTGCATGCTAATAAACTTATCTGGAGTCAGAGAAGAGAACAGCCACAATATTAAACATAGAGGATAGGCAGTGGTAGCACACACCTTTAATCCTAGCATTCCAGAGGCAGAAATCCCTCTGGATCTCTGTGAGTTCAAGGCCACATTGGAAACAGCCAAGCATGGTGACTCACGCCTTTAATCCCAGAAAACGAGCCTTTTATCCCAGGGAGTGGTGGTAGAAAGCAGAAAGATATGTAAGGCGTGAGGACCAGAAACTAGAAGCTTTTGCCCGGTTAAGCTTTTAGGCTTTTAGCAGCAGCAGTTCAGCTGAGATCCATTTGGATGAGGACTCAGAAGCTTCTAGTCTGAGGAAACAGGATCAGCTAGGAATTGGCAAGGTGAGATAGCTGTGGCTTGTTCTGCTTCTCTGATCTTCCAGCGTTCACCCCAATAACTGGCCTCAGCTTTGATTTTATAAGACCTGTTAAGATTCATGCTACAAGTCAAGTTACTTATTGGTGTATACTTTTATATTTCTAGTCAAAACTTAAATAATTAAATCAAATTGACATAGTATAGAAAAACAAAGAAAAAACTTATATAAAGAATGTAAATTTTAGCCCCAACCATTAAGCTACCTGAACACAAATGATATTATATACTGACACATGACTTTCTATGGTGAAGTTTAGCAATTTAAGCAAGATCTATATTTAACTATAAAATATCAGACTACTATGTTGTTGATTATTTGTCTTTAGGAGAAAAGCATATAAATTTACTAATGGACAAAAGGGGAAAATCACAGCATGGGGAAAATATCATGAAGAGGTGGCTACCTACCTGCCCAACATTATTTAGAGATATTTATAGCCATTTTTTCTGTAGGACATAGGAGGTGGGTAGTTCTGAAGATGTTTAATGATGCATAGAAGAACACATGTTCCAGAAACTGACCTCTGAACTATGAAATGATTCCGGGAAGAACCTAAACATTGTTTTTAAGCAAAAGAGAATCTAAAATTTGGTCAATAGCAAATTTCAAAATATATTCAATTGTTTCATGTTGGTAATTGGCCATATTAATGCTGGGGATGTCTTTCTGTATACTGTGAATGTGTTGCTCTGATTTGGTTGATAAACAAAATGCCTGGCCAGTAACCAGGCAGGAAGTATAATATAGGTGGGACAGCAGAGAGAATTCTGGGAACAGGAAGGCTGAATCGGGAGACTCCAGCCAGATATAGAGGAAGCAAGATGTGAAGGCAGAATTGGGAAAAGGTACCAAGACACGTAGCTAAACATAAATAAGAATTATGGATTAATTTAAGATGTAAGATCTAGCTAGCAAGAAGCCTGAGCCATTAGGCCATACAGTTTTAATTAATATAAGCCTCTGTGTGTTCATTTGGGTCTGAGGGCTGCGGGAGCCAGCCATAACCAGGAAAACTTCAGCTACATATTAATTATTGTATTTCCTTTGCAAACATTTAAAAAGTTGAAAAATGGATGTTTGTTACTCTAAGAATTATGTGTTTATTCATGAGTTTCACTAAATTGGCAGAGTGCATAGAACAGACACTTCTTGAACTCAAAGTTTTCTGTCAGAAATAGAAACTAATTTGGCTTAAAGCTGTCATCTGCATGAGTAAGCAACAGTTATACTAAAGCCATGGTAGCAAAGTACAAGTAGGGGTTTAAAAGAGCAGACTGATCTTGCAGAGGACCTGGGTTTGGTTTCTAGACCCATGCCTGGTTGCTTGAACTATCTTAATTCCAGTTCCAGAGAGCCCAACACTCTTTTCTGTCTTCCATGGGCATGTATAATCCTGTGCATATACTTCCACATAGATACACAAACACACACACACACAAACACACACACACACACACACACTAAAATAAATCTTAGAAAGAAGTGCAACTATCAATAAAAAGGCATGAATTTTATTGTTATATTCCAGGGAATGAAGACAGCCAGGCATGATGGTACTCAAAGTAACCCCAGAACTCAGGATGCTGAAACAGGAGGATTCCAAGTCTGAGGCCTGGAATACATAAGAAGCCCCTGTCTCAAATGTAGGGAGTTATCTTGAAGCAAAATTTGTGGGGTTTCTAAGATATATTTTAAAAAAATATTGTGTAATACAAGACCTAATAGACTTACAAAGTTATAGATGTGCAGAAAAAGATACTTTCTTCTACTGCAGATAATGAATTGTAAAAGAAACAAGGAAATATATTCACATTTTGACAAAATTTCTGATGAGCTTATTTGTAAGCTAATTTAACAGCAAAGGCAGAAAATACATGGATCTTTATTATTATTACCACCATCACCATCATCATCATATTAATCTGAAACTAGAAAGTGGTTTTCTACATATTAAATTCCCAAACTGTTTGCCATGGGTAGTAAAGTTTATTCTTTTACATTTAATGTCATCTTCCTACATGGCAGACGTTCCATATACCTTCCAGTCCTCTATCTCCTGTTTGTCGAGCTTTTGATTATCAGGTAACAAAACCTCAATCTTCCTCATTTCTGAAGGATGTATGACTTCTTTCTTCTGTGCATTTTTGTTGTTTAGAATATTGTATGGTTGCTCTGATAAATATGTACATTTGCTTCTTTTTAATAATTTATTTATCCTTATTTTATGTGCATGAAGGTATCAGATTCCCTAGAACTGGAGTTACAGACAGCTGTGAGATGCCATGTGGGTGCTAGGAATTGAACCCAGGTCCTCTGGAAGAACGGCCAGTGCTCTTAACCTCTAAGATGTCTCTCTAGCCCCTATCCACTTGTTTCTTAAGCATACTGGTTTGTAGGTGATCTGAAGCACTCTGGTGACTCTTTTATTTTGTTTTTCTTCAATAATGTTCTCATGTAAGAAAAACAAATTTCAAAGATTTTAAAATTTCTTTTATAAGGTCACTGGAAAAATCTGGAAAGTTCATTCTTTTACCTAAAGAAAGAAATGAGACCCAGAATTGTTCTAGACATTTTACAAAATTATCTCAACATGGTGGTATGCACTGACCAACAGTAGTCAAGTTACAGGATATGTTTCATAGACACAGTACTCTTTATCTACGTATGTCAGAGCCTACCCGTACAGACTGGTATTAAAAGGCCATCTAGAAATCTTTGAGGGACCTCACTATCCATAATATAGTCTTACTCCCAGATTGGCACAACAAAATGTTGTAGAATATTTAACTATGTAAAGATGTGTTACATTTGTTTATGCTGTGGAATATTACTTTAATGTGTAAAGGTGTGTTACATTTTTTCTGCTGCCTTTGTTCATGATATAAGTTTTAATGTACATGTAAAATGTGTTACTTTTGTTTGTGCTTCATTTGTTTAATTATGTAAAGATGTGTTGCATTTGTTTTACCTTGCCTGCCTAAGGCACCTGATTGATCTAATAAAAAGCTGAACAGCTAATAGCTAAGCAGGAGAGGGATAGTTGGGGCTTGCTGGCAGATAGAATAGGTAAGGGGAAAAATCTAGGCTCAAGAGAAGGAGAGAAGAGGGAGAAAGAGAGGGACATGCCTGGGTCCAGAAGCCAGGTAGCCATTAGCAGACATGGAGACAGCAGGTAAGTAAGACATACAGAAAGAAAGAAAGGTAAAAAGCCCTGAGACATGTTGGTGGAGTTTCTCCTAGGGACCACCAGTCAGCTCTGTCCTGCCAGCAGCTTTCAAATAACTACACAGAGACTTATTATTAATTATAAATGCTCAGCTGATAGCTTAAGCTTGTTACTAATGAACTCTTACATCTTAAATTAACCTATATTTCTTATCTACTCTCTACTATGTGGCAGTACCTCTTCTCAACATTGCATATTCATCTCCTGCTCCCTCTGCATCTGGCTGGTGACCACCCTCCCTCGCTCTCTTTTTTCCTGTCCACAAGTCCCACCTGACCTCTTCCTGCCTAGCTATTGGACATTAGCTCTTTATTAATCCAATCAGAAGGCTCCTGGCAATGATACATCTTCACAGTATACAAAAAGATTATTCCATAACAGAGGTGAAACATAGATAAAAAGAAAGAAATTAAAATAAGAGTTAAGCTAAGGCCAAGCATCCACAACTAATAATGTCTCCATGTTATAATTTGGGAGCTGGCTAGTGGTCCAAAAGAAAAAGCCTGTTACAACCAAACTCGTCTGCTCAACACTCAAAGAGAATATTACTGTGTTCAGTTTTGGTAGTGGGTATATCTATATAGAGATAGATAAATACAAATGATACATAGATACATATTGATATAGACACTGGCAAGATGGCTCAACAAGAAAGGCATTAACTGCAAAGCGGAGAATCTGCTTCCAATGCCTTGGACATATGGTGGAAGGCAAAAACTGACTCCCACAAGTTGTTCTGTGACTTTCACATGTGCACTGTGGCATGTGTGCATGCATGCACACACACACACACACACACACACACACACACACACACACAACTTTAAAATTATATATTGCACCCTAATAAAGAACTTCAAAAGATTGTACCTGGAGTCATATTTGAGAATAAATGACATTTAATCAGATTTGGAGAGCTTATCCATTATAGGACAATACCTACCAATGTCACCTGTGAATTTTACAGGTAAAACCTCACAGTGGGAAGCAACATTATTTGGTGGCCAGCTGTGAACCATGGATTGTTTGGATACTTCAAGTGAAAGAGAATTTTCCAGAATCTAAAAGTAATGTAGGCAAAATCTTGGTAGGCAAAGGCTTGCTTGCTGTCCTGGTCTTTGGATAGATGGAAAAATAATGGAGACATTTAACACCAATCCAATAGTCTTTAATGAAATTACCTGCAAGAATTTAATTGTTTCGCCTCCATAGTTGATCAATACTGACTCCTCAAGGAGGCACATCTCATTAGTTAGTACCTCTTGCTGAACTATGTAAACAACCAGCCCAAATATATTGAGACTCTGTATGTGTCCCTGCCCATGTGCCTATCTGTGTGTGTGATCATGAATAGTCCCTATGAAGTGGGGTACAGTTCAGTTCTAGAAGCCTTGTCTAGTATGTGCAGGGCCCTGGATTCAAACTCCAGCATGTAGTCGGAAAGTTTCTCCAGTCCCACCTGGTCCCTGGTGGTCCGGAAAAATCTCTCCCACCTGTGTCTCTCAGCCACTTTTAAAATAATCACTCAGAGGCTTAATATTATTTATAACTGCTTGGCCACTAGCTCAGACTTATTACTATCTCTTACACTTAAATTAACCCATAATTCTTACTTATGTTTAGCCACGTGGCTTGGTACCTTTTCTCAGTTCTGCCTTGCCATCATGCTTCTTCTGTGTCTGGCTGGTGACTCCTGCCTCAGCCTTCCTCTTTCCAGAATTCTCCTTGTCTGTTTATCCCACCTATACTTCCTGCCTGGTTACTGGCCAATCGGCATTTTATTAAACCAGTTTACAAGGGCATTATCCCACAGCACCAGCACACACACACACACAAAAGACATAATCTCAAGAGGTTATTTACGATCAAATTTGCATCGTTAAACAAAAGTACTTCAAACTAAAAAATGAGATTGTTTTTAAGTGAATTATCAAAAAGTGACAGCTTTAACATCATATTGTGTTTTGTTTTTTGGGGTGTTTTTTAAGGTTCAGCCAAGGTTTATTTTACAATTTAAGTGAATGTATGTGTGTTTGACTTGGCTACTTTTTGTTAATATCAGTCAGTCTCTGTGATACATGTTGACCTGCATAGACAGAGGGAAGATTTAAGAACAATTGCTTGTGAGTTGAATAATTGCAATGAATTTTGAAGGAAGAAGGAGGTTTCATTGGGCATCATTAAACTGTCAAGAGCTATACATTACTCACCTAGACATACAAACAATGTTGAGTGACGGGAGCTATTGTCTTCATTTTTATAAGTAAGAGAGCAGGAGACCAACAGGTAACGTGATTTACCAGACTGTTGAGCTCATAAATGTGAGAGCCAGGTGTCAGGTACTAAATGTTCTTTCAAAAACCCACGCTCTTTTTACTACATTCTTCTACCCCCATAGTAAAGTTTTTCCCTAAGGACCACAAAGTTACAGCTGCCACTCCTGTAAGCTGAAAGTGGTATCTAAATGTCACAAGTTAGAAAGGCAGATCTTCATGATGAGAAATGTAATCATGAGTTCTGGGTGCAGCGTAAAAAGCTCCCTGAGTCATCCTGCGCAACCCACTAAGTGTTTAGTTGACGATTTCTCTTTATCAGAGTGCTAGTTGGAATTGGAAGTATGTGAGACAAAGTATCCCTGAGGAAAAAGTGGCTACATTTCAAGTGCTTTACAGACATTACCTAATACATTTTCACATGTCCCTGTGAGCTGTACAGCCCCACAGGAAGAGACATCCTAATTTGTTTACAGGCATTTGCAGGTATTCCACTGTACAGTGGAAAGCCAGAGAGCAGCTAATAGCATTAGACTTACCTGAGACCTAGGGCGGTTTGGACATTTCAGCTTCAACAACTCTAAGTTAATAACCACCATTGCTTTTCCTTAACCCGCTCAATGAAAATGTTACCACCATTTTGGCCAAGATGCTGTGAGGTCAGGCAAGTCATCTAAAATTTTCTTTTCCAGATTCCAGTAGCTACACTCTGATCTAATCCAATAACTATACTTCCTCTACCTTAGAAACAATGGGAGGCAGTCCTGTTCACCTTCTCTAAGGAATACCATACCTCTTAAGAAGCAGTGGCTGAGCTCCCAAGAGGAAGGAGGGATTGTGTAAGCAAAGAGGGTCAAGATCATGACAGGAAACCCACAGAGACAGATGACCCAAGCTCCTGAGAGCTCAGGGACTCTAGACTGACTGACAGCTAGGAAGCCTGCATGGGACCAACCTAAGCTTTCTACATGTGGGTGACAGTTGTGTAGCTTGGTCTGTTTGTGGGTCCCTAGCAGTGGGACCAGGATCTGTCCCATGAGCTGGCTTTTTGGAACCTATTCCCTCTGGTGGGATGCCTTGTCCAGCCTTGATGCAGGGGTGAGGAGCTTGGTCCTGCCTCAACTTGATAAACCCTGCTTTGTTGACTACCATGGGAGGCCATACCCTTTCTGAGGAGTAGGTGGGGGTGGGGATGGGAGTAGGTAGAAAGGAGGTAGGAGGTAGGGGGAGGAAACATGAGGAGAGAAGGGAGGGGAAACTGTGGTTGGTACGTAAAATAAATTTTAAAAATAAGTAAATAAAAATGTAATGTTTTAAAAAAGAAGCAGTGAACTGTAAATTCCTAGCCAGTAGACGCAACTATTGCACAAAAAGGAGAAGTCTTCTTGGTCTATGAGGGAGACTGGGGGAAAGTAACTGTCAGATGTCCATCAGGCCTTTCTTTCCAGTTTGAAAGCAAAACAAAAACTCACTGGTGGGAGATGCTGATTTCACCTACACAATAGCCTGGAAGCTGGAAACAGAGTCAATGCTCTGTGGATTTCTTTCCCAGATGGGGAAAGGGTAATAGTTTGAGGTGGAATTTCATGCATAGATCTTTACCAAGTACTGGGTGTTCTTCAGTTTTGATATGCCTAAATGTACAAAATTATTTTAATTCTTTTTTAAAAAAAATTATTTATTTGTTTTTATTTTATGTACATTGGTGTTTTGCCTGCATGTATGTCTGTATGAGGGCATTGGATCCCCTGGGACAGGAGTTACAGACATCTGTGAGCTGCCATGTGGGTGCTGGGAATTGAACCTGGGTCCTCTGGAAGAGCAGCAGTGCTCTTAACCATTGAGCCATCTCTCCAGCCCCCTAAACAACAGTTCTTAAAAGCAATATTATACCAAGTTCTCCTAAGCTCCTTCTCACATCAGTGCTTTCTGTATCTGTGCTTCCTGAAGACTCTAACCTTTCAAGCCAGACACAGAAGTTGCCCTTGACTCTCCCTTTGCAACCCATAGGCAAATTTTGTCAATTTCCCTGAAGCTGTGTCTTCCCCGTCCACTTTCTTTTCATCTGCTTTAGTCCCATCTTGTCCAAACCATTAGGACCAACATGCCACCAGACAGATATGCAGTTGCAGAGACACACAGATGTTTGCTGCTCTCATACTGGTAGCAGAAGGAAACTAAGAAAGAGGCCAAAAAAAAAAAAAAAAAAAAAGGAAAACCTGATTAAGGTAGAAAGAAGCAGAGGCCTATAGCAACTCTCAAGTGTGACAATCTAATGACAAATAGGAAATACGTGAACATAGGGTGAATAACCAGAACACACATTAACATTTTTTTAAATACCAACCAATGTGAAGCCCACCTGCAATCCCAGCACAGGAGAGGTGGAGACAGGCTGATCTCTGGGGTTCCTGGACTGCCAGCTTAGCCCTACTTGCTGAATTCCAGGTCAGTGAGAGACACTGTCTCAAGAAACAAGATGCACAGCTCCTGAGGGACAACGCTCTGGCCTGTGGCCTCCACATGTACACAGGAAAAGGCACGTGCACTCATCAATCCCAATTTGTGCTTGTAGGAATGAGTCATCTGCATTGCTACAAGTAGCACAGAATTTATAACAATGTAAAATAACACACAGACAATAAACGGCCCAGTAGAACTTGGTCATCTGGACAATGTTTCAATCTTACATTGAAAATAACAATAGTATTTCCATCCATTTGTAAGTCTTTCACATGATTTCCCTTAACGTAATATAAAAAGGACTAATTCCTTGTGTTCTAACACATAAAATTGAGAGGGAAGGTGTGGTATGTATTGTGTCCCCCACTATACTGTGTCTCCCAGTAAAATTTACCTGAGAATCAGAGGAAAAAGCCAGCGACCATATTAACATAGAAGTCAGGCAATGGTAGCACATGCTTTTAATCCTATCACTTGGGAGGCAGAGATCTGTCTGGATCTCTGTGAGTCCAAGGCCACACTGGGAATAGAGCCAGGCATGGTGATATACATCTTTAATCCCAGCACTAAACATAGAGGTCTGGAGGTCTGTACAGACAGGCAGGAACTGACAGAGCTGGGGAGGAGGAGGAAGTGATGTAGCTGGGCAGAGAGAGCCAATGAGAGAACAGAACAGAAAGGCATATAGGCATGGATATAAAGGAAGTAGCTCACTTTGGAAGCTGCGGAGTTGGTGACATGCAGTTAGCTGTGGCTGTTCCTATTCCTCTGATCTCTCTCAGACTTAACCCCAATTTCTGGCTCTGAGGTTTATTATTATTACTATTATTATTATTATTATTATTATTATTATTATTATTATTATTAAGACCGTCTAGCAATTTGTCTACAATTGGCACCCGAACTCACAGAGATCCAGACAGATCCCTACCTCCCAAGTGATTAAAGGTGTGTGCTACCATTGCCTGACTTCTATGTTAATATAGTGGCTGGCTTTTTCCTCTGATCCCCAGGTAAATTTTATTGGGAAACACAGTATGTTGGGGGACACAGTACATCCCCACAGGAAGGGAGTGATGGAGGAGAAGAGGAACACAGTAATTGAGTTGATCTCATGTGCACTGGAGTGTTTCTTCCATCCAGTCAGAACTGCTGGTGTCTCTATGCCTTTGGTATGACAGGCAAGGGGGGCAGTTGTTCTTACTGGCTTGGGCTTTCTGCACAATGGATACTTAAGCACAAACAGGAAGAAGGTGCCATGAGAGATCTGAAGAGGAAAAGAGTCCATTCCGTTAGGAGCTATGGGCACAAATGAATGGAAGAAGCAAAACCTTCAAAAGAGAAAGCTTTTAAATAAGTAGAATAAATATATTGGTGAGAAGAAAAAAAACAGTTCAAGCCAGGGGAATAGAATTAGTTGTTTTTCTAAATGCTGTGACCAAAGTCTTGGCAGACACAATCTAAGGAGAGGGAGTATTTATTCATGATTCAGGGATGCAGTCCAATGGGACAGAGAAAGAAGAGGCAGCGGGCCTCTGAGGCTGCTTGATCACATCTCTGGGGATCATGAAGTAAAGAGTCTGAAATGAAGACAACCTAGAATCCTCAAGTCCTGCACCTACCACCCTAGGGTAGCCAGCTAGGCTCTGATCCAAGAGACTTTACAGCCTCCTAAAGCAGTCTGGCCAGTTTGGGACCGAGTGTTCAAGCACACAGCCTGTGTAGGGCATTTCACACTCAGACCTGAACAGGAGGACAGAAAGAGAAAAGCACAGACAGGTAACGGTATTAGTTCCCAGTTTAGCATAACTGGGGCGATTTGGGTCTGATCACAGACTAACTTAAAAATGTCAGAAGGTTGGAAATTCGTTTTGTTCCCTGGTGAACCACCTGTTTTAAAGCGGGGAAGTGACAAGATAGACTATGTCAAATGATTCTAGGAGCAATTACAGAAAGAGAGAGGAGAAGAAAGAGGGGAGCTGAGGAGGAGGAGGAGGAGAGAGGGGAAGGTAGGGAAAGAGCGGAGAGACTTAAAAGTGAAAAGTCAGACAGGGGCCAATGGAAGTCTGTTGCAATGGTACGAGCCTAAACTGGGGTTTCTGGGGAGAGAACAAGCTTTGGGGAAGGCAGAGGGAGCAGAACATGAGGACTCCATCTTCTTTGATAGTGTATTCATATCAATGAAAGAGCTGAGTATGTATCCTTCCAACTTGTACATATTTATCTATAAAAATTATATACTGTACAACCAATGTACATGCATGATTGTGTGATTTGAGGCATTTGTGCATGCTAAAAGGGTAGAGAATCTTTTCATTCATGTTTTGGTTGCTCAGTTTCTAAACATCTTAACTTTGATGACCTTGTATCAGTAGGGGCTCTCACATGAAAGCACTTCACACTTATAGTAGGACCCATCCTTAGCAATGAGTGGATGTAAATTCTTATTTCAAGTAGTTCTGATAATTTCATTTTTGCTGATTTTTAAGAGATTTTTAGTGATCATTATACGTAATATATTATTACATATACACATATTCCTTTTTAAAAGATTTATTTATTTGTATGTGTCTGTGTGTGCCCACAGAAGCCAGAGGAGGGTGTTGGATTCCCTGGAGCCGGAGTGACAGGAGGTTGTGACCTGCATGGCTACTGCAAACCAGCGTGTAGTTTTCTGGAAGAGTAGCAAGCACTCTTAACTGCTGAGCCACCTCTCCAGCCCCTTGGTTGACATTTTCAGAGTGGTTTAAATAAAACAGTAGAGACATGGTGTCGCTCTTGTCATTTCTCAGGTGTGGTGGTGCGTGCCCTGTAACCCTAGCCTCCAGGAGGCTGAGGCAGTGGGAGCCCAAGCTCGATGCAGCTGGCACTATATAGTGAGACTGAGTCCACGCTCCCCACCCACAAAAGCAGTAAGTCCTCCCAAAGACAATGACCAGAATGTGTTCCCCTCAGAAGTCTGATGGTTAAGAGAAAAGACTCTGTGGTGTAGTCAGGAATACCTGAAAATAAGGAGCATTTCGAAAACTGTGAAGAGGGACATTGGCACAGAGAAAAGTGACATCTTTGGGAAGGGGGAGTGAGGGAATTTTCTTTGAGCAAAAATGAAAAGGACAAAAAGGAATAATTTGTTAACTTGTTTTAAAGTAGCAAACAGTTGAAAGAGACGTCAGATGTTTCCTTGCCCTTCTCTCCTCCTCTTTTATCCCCTTCCTTAAATGTTAGTAGAAAGGAAGTAACCAGCTATGGACTAATGAATGTGCTAGATACCTTAGTGTTGGGCAAATGAGCAGGACTTAATTCTGTAGTTTTAGCATTCACCAAGAAAAGACTTATTTAACTAAAGGCCCAGCAAGGAGATGGGGGCAGCAGACTTGAGAATTGTTTAGAGGACACTAAGGTCAGTGCAAACACTTGCTTGAATAATTCAGTTGACAGTGAAAAGATGAAGTGTTTAGGTTAAAAGTAGATAGTAGAAGAAGGTCTGTGATGAGTTGAGTTGGAAATGTCAACAGTTAGCTAACCAAGAGCTAGCCTACTGGAGAGAACCAGTGAACAGCTCTACAGAGAGGGTACAAACACACTACATGGCTGACACCTGTGTGTGTGTGTGTGTGTGTGTGTGTGTGTGTGTGTGTGTAGAGGGTAACTGACTCCTTCAGAGTGATGGGGACTCAGCTGGTAGTGAGGTGGTGCTCAGACCACAGGAATCACCAGAAGCAGCCTGACAACTGGCCCCTGACTAGTACTCTTAAGAAGGGATGAAACAAACAAAAAACAGGTCTAGGGAAGAAAGAAAATTTGATGGACAGATACCAAATGAGACAGAGTGGTCAACAGTGTTGGAAGCTACACTAGCTGACCAAAATTAACCATAGAGGTTTTGGAGGACAGGACAGATAGGAGACAGGAAGTAGTAAGGTGGGCAGGCAGAGGATCTCAGCCTTTTGGGGATGGAGGAACAGAAGAGGTCACTAGTGGCTGCTCCTTGACTTCTCTGATCGTTCAGGTTCTTAACCCCGATATCTGACTCCTGATTTTTTTATTGCTAAAGAATAATTAGATGAACGCTTCATTCCCAGCTATTTCCAATATTTCAGAAAGCCTTCTGGAAATCGCAGTTAAGTACAACGCCAGGTTTCTTTATTTTTGGCAGGCATTATACCAACCCTGGGGGGCTAACACTGGTTATTGAAGGTGGATCGGATTTTCTGATTTGCTGCTGATGACATCATAGAATTGTCTAGGTTGTGATTGGCAAGCCACATATTGTTAGCCCAGTTATCTGGTTGTTACCATATCTGATTCAATTCTGCCAGCATGTGATCAACCTCAGATCAGAAGAACGACAGCCAAAATTAAGCAACCATTTGCCGGGAACAGTGCCTAAATATTTGTACACTTATTTAACTTTATCGCTTATTAGCATTATACCTATGACAGTGATGTATGTGATTTCATTTAAGCGACAAGAATCTTTCATGATAGATATGACGCCCGTGGCTGGAAATATAATTTAAAAAGTCCTTCAATGGAGAATAGGAATGACTCGACAGGATCTGTAAGTCCCTCTAATATTCTAGAATGTTGAGAGGGGCCTATAAAGCACGGGCTTGAGAAGGGCTAAAAGTTGTAAAGGACATTTGAGAATGGCCTCCAACTTCACTGACTCACGCTAAGCACAATGTCAATAGTCATTCTGGTCTGCAAGGCATCTTGAGGCCAAATATACCAAAATATATGATATACATTCAGTCGGGCTAACACCATGCCTTTCAAAGGACACGGATCATTGGTTTTATTGACAATCTCGAAACATTAACCAAGTTTTAGGAAGCAGGATGGTCGTTGGCACCCAATCTGCCACCGTGGCTTTGTGTAAACACAAAGGAGAATGGGGCTCTTATCCCGACACCTACCCTAACTGAAGCCTCTGTGGAGTGTCTGTACCCACTGCCACTGGGCAGACAGGGCATGAAGCGTGTCAAGAGAACCTAGCCACGGCAGTTGAGTAGCCAAGAGCAGAGGCCCCTTACTCTTCTTGGGTCGAGTGTACCTGGCCAGCCTCTTGGGTTCAGAGGAACCGGCCAGGTTGGTCGTGGGTGGCCTCCCTTTGCGCCCCCACGACTCTGGGCGGGCCCAGGGAGTAGAAAGTTCAGAGAAGGGTGTGATAGGGAAGTAGGGAGTGTACTTTATTCCGGCACAGTGGTTCTACTGGCCCAACCTGGGCTCAGGTGGTGGCCAGGCCACAGCCCCGGAGCCGACATCTGGGCCCGGGCTGCAGGCCCTCTCCCCACACCCCCATGTCTGTGCCGCCGCCGCCGCCGCCCGCCGCCGCCGCCGCCCGTGACCCGGTGACCCCGGAGGCCCGTCTGGGCCCGGTGACCCCGGAGCCCCGGGCATCCGGACCCCCCTCACAGGCGCAGCCGCTATTAAGGCAGGAGACTACCGGGGAGGAGGAAGGGGAGGAGACAGGCGGCCAGGGCGCCTGGGGCACCGGCACGGCGGAGCAGCGGCGGCGGGGCTGGGGGGAGGCCGACGAGGGCCCGGGCAAGGCCGGCGGCGCCGAGGCCGCAGGCTCGGGCACCCCGGCGGGCGGTGCGGGCGGTGCGGGCGACGGGCGAGGGAGCTGGCGGCCGTGGATCCACGGCCGGCTCCTGCGCCGGCCGCCCCAGTGCTGCCCCTGCGCGGCGCCCCTTCCCCGCTCCGCCGCGCACTGTTGTCATGGAGGAACCAAGATGGCGGCTCTGGCCTACAACCTGGGCAAGCGGGAGATCAACCACTACTTCAGCGTGAGGAGCGCCAAGGTGCTGGCGCTGGTGGCCGTGCTGCTGCTCGCCGCGTGCCACCTCGCGTCCCGCCGCTACCGAGGTGAGCGGGCCCTCCCCCGGCCCGGCCCGGGGGGGGGCGGGTGGAGGCGGCGCCGCGGGCCCCGAGCGCGGGAGGCCGCCCCCCGCCGCCGCAGCACGCCCACGCGCCCGCGGCCTCCCGCGGCCCCGCGGCGCCCCACGTGCCCCGACCGACCCCGGCGGGCCGGGCCGGGCCGCGCGGCCCTCGGCCCCCAGCTGCCCGCCCTCGGGGCCTCCTCCTCCTCCTCCTCCTCCAGCTGCTGCTGCTGCTCGGCCCGGGGCCCTGGAGCCGCGCCCCGGCAGGAGGTCTGGCCAGAGGCCCCCCGGGCCAGCCCGCGCGCGGCACCGCCTCCAGGACGCCGCCGGGGTCGCACCCTGCCCTGCCACTTGGGCCACCTGGTTGTCCTTGCCAAAAGGGCCATTCTGGCTAAAGAAGCCCCGTGGCCCACCTGCCTCCCAGGGAGGAGGTGCCACCAGCCCTTCGGACACTTTTCAAAGAGTTTGGGTTGCACACTTTTTTTTTTTTTTTTTTTTTTTTAACAAGTAAAGGCACTGAGGCAAGGATTTTGGGTTTTTTTTGTTTGTTGTTTGTTTGAAGAAGTTAGGAGTTGACAGACGTGGGCAGGCGATGCAAGTATTGAGCCTTTTTGAAAGCAGGCCCTCTATATGGGTCTAGACACTGGTGGCAACCTGGAAAGGAACTGTGACCTCGTCCCAGTAGGCATTATCCTTCAGTTATCAAGAGATATTTTGCTTGTCTTTTTCATTGATTTTTACCCTCTCTGTGTGAAAAATGACACCGGGACAGACCCAGACAGGAAGAGGGAAATTATAATGATAGGATCTTTTATTTCTGACCCTTGGTACACCAAAGCCATTATCTGGACAGCTCTTGGTGACTGAGATAGTCAAGTGTGGTAGGTGCACATTAGCACTGGACCCATTTATACTGTACAGACCAATTTGGCAAAATCTGCAGTCACCAGGGTACTAGGATCTGAGCTGTCTTCCCATTTCAGGCAATCTCTCAAAGTAGAAACCATTTTGGTCAAACTCGACGCTTTGTTTCTGACCACATTCTCCAGATCCTGAACTTTAGTACCATAACTGTATGCTATCTTATAAATATATTAAGTTGAACTAAAAAGATAGATGCCTTATATATATATCTGTGTGGCCACTCTTTTCCAGCCTTCTACAGAGTCACAGCAGATGACCTGGCAAGGCCTTGGTTCATCTACGGCCGCCATCAAGAAAGCCTACATTTTCATATATAAAATACAATTCGCAGTGTTGATGCACTGACTTTTGATCATTTGGAGAACATGTTTCTTTTAAATACGATAAGTCATTGTATGGTAGTTTGGTATGAGATGACCATAATCCAGCTCAATTTTGTGTTTGTGATGTCAGTAGAACTAAAGTTTATAACTGTAATGCTGTTGTCCTAAGTGTAAACATCTGTCTTGCTTACAACTTTTTTGCACTTGTTGTCTTTTGATGACTTGGAATACTAATTTTTAAATTTAGATTGTATATTGCATCTTATCAAGATCTGTCATCGGCAGGGAAAATAGAATGTCAGATGGGCCCTTATGAGTCAGTGTAGCAATCTCGGATTGTAAAGCCTCCTCCAGAAGCGAGTCATCGTTTCCAAAGGTACTTCAGAGCCTTAAGTGTGAAGCAGTACACCTGGCATGTGTGCTTGCCCAGATTGAATATCAAGAACTTGAACCAGAGTCTGTTTGGGAAAAATAAACATCTTACCAGGAAGATTTTAGCCATCCTTATGACATTGGCAGTGACAAACCACGTCAGGTGCAGTGCCTTTCACAGATAAACATGGACTTGGATCACATATAAATCTTTAGAACAAGAAAAGGACTTTCTATCTTGGATAAATGGCGAAAGTATAATACACATTAGGATCTTGGGTGTGTGTGTATGAACATGCATCAAGCAAGGTAGAATGAGTTTTAACACACACACACACACACACACTCACACACAAACTTAACACCTCTTGGTTTGAAAATTACTCAACGTAAAAGAATTACACCTTTTGGAAAGTCTGTGCATTAAATCGAGCACTTCCTGTATGTAGGCAGTGTTTCAGGTTTTAAAGACTTCGTTTTGTCTTTGCAGCCTCTATGAGGTGTAGTATTCATCTCCCCCTCTTGAACATTTCTGTAATCAAGAAGAGTCTTTAAAACTTTGATTGCATGTCAAAGTTTAATTGGTAACATTTTTTCCTGCTATGAAAAAATAATGATGTGTCTTAAATTCAGTGAATTAGAGAATTATTTACATTTTAAAGATGAAGCCAGGGAGGTTAAGAAAATTGCCTAAGAATACACTAGTCAGTAGCTGAGCTGTGATTTGGGACCAGTTAGTGTGCCTGGTGCCATTCATTATGTTATAGTCTGCCTTTCTTAGAGCTTGGTGGAAGGTACATGGGAGATGAAGTTAATTTAAAATACTAATGCTAGGTAATTTACAAGTACTAATTTATACCAGTGAAGAGTTTTCCCGTTGTTTTTCTTTTTTCTGACCAAGTGGTAATTTTCCAGAACTTCAGAAGGCTTGCTTTTGTGCCTGGGGTCCCCTCTTTCTTCCTAAGCTTTAAGCTTACAGTGTAAAAGCACTTTTGCTGCCTTTCTCTGCTACAACATCTTCTCTTCCCTTGAATGAAAATCCTCAGAGTTTTGTTTCAATGCTTGACTCGAATGTTACCTTCATCGAAGTAGGAGCAAGGAATTCAGTTTCTGCCAAAGCAACTTGTACATACTTACCATGTTGTACTTGTAAGAATTGATGTTGTCCTCTTCCACACACACACTGTGGCCTTCCAAGTGTATCTTAACTATTTTTAAATAGCCAGCACTTAACACACAGTAGGAACTCCATAAATACCTATTGGGTGAGTAGATATGCAAAATTTATTTCCTCCTGTTTTTCTATCTGCATTTGGTTTGGTTGTGATTCTAAGTGAATGTGGTGCTCTAATCTCAATTTTAGGAAGAAGAGATTTTTTTTGAATTATTAATATGTCATTTAATATGTTACAATGACTTTTAGTATACATTCTTAAACATTTCCGTTAATAGTGTGGTTCTAGAGTCAAAACATGATTTCTGACCAGAGGCTAGTATCCAAACCCTTAGGAAAGGCTTTAAAGAGGTAAAGTTAACGTACTTCAAATGTCTTAAGTTTTTGAAATCGATTTCCTTTCCATCACTAAGCATATGAAATGTCAATGTTAAATATCTCCCTGCCTCTGCTACCAAATGTTAGGATTACTATACTCAGCTTTCTAAAGAAAAATTTAAATGATGTCTTCAGCACAAAATAAATTTGCTGAATCCTAGACATATTCTTCCATGGAACATAGTGTATGTACGCTGTGTGATCTGGTGCTCTCATGGTTGGTAGTAGGCAGCACAACTGAAGGGCGACTCTGTCTAAAGGCCGCAAGTGTCTAGTGGTGCTTTGTTCAAAGGAAAAGCAACGTGTAATTTATGAAGGGTATTGGAGGTTTCCTTTGGTTGTTACTGGTGTTTCCGGTTTCCTGGTTTACTTGTTTGTTTGGTTTGTTCTTAATTTCATTTCTATTGCTGAAAGAGTCATACATAAAAATTGGAGCATATATACCCACTAACCGGAAAGATTATACCAAGTATAACAGAATAAGGAAGAAGACAAACATTCATCTAGATAATTCGAGTATTGGAGCCAGCTCCTTTGGAATTGTCTTGTATTCCTACTTTGATTTCTCTGAGTACTTTGCAGTCCAAGATGGTTATGTTAAAGTAACTATAAGATTTATATTAGGTAATTGAAAATAGCAACCAGAGATTCATTTGTTTTGTTTTTGATGAAAAGGGTTTACGTATTGTGTACATAATAAACAATGTGGTACATTATCTTATTTTAGCAACTAGGTGTACATTTAGTGATTTGATCTGGAAGCATTTCCTTCCTAAGAAAAGAGAATGTGCTTTAGAATATGGAGTTTTAGAGAATTTTGCAAATCATGTTAATTTATTTGTAATTAGACTATAAGAGTACTTCTTCCCATTATTTTTATTTTGCTGAATGTGAAAAGGCCACTCTTACTATTGAGCAAAGTCATCACCAAGTAGCTTTCCCTGGCACATTAAAGAAGTTTGTTCTTTGGGAGACCGTTTGTCTGTAAAGTGCCGTGTTCGTAGAGCTTGGTTCCTGACCTCCCCAAGTCCCCTTTGCTATAGGGGTTTTCTAAAATGGGCTCAGCACATTAGACCTGTTGTTTTTCAGTGGATGGCCTGAGGCGCCCAATGTGGGCAGTAGTACCAAGAATGAAAATAACTCAGCATGGCAAGCATTTCTGGTGAAGAAGTGACCGCTTTAAGCTCTGGGCATGGTGCTTCCATTTCCACACATGTAGTCACCGAGAGTTGATCAAAAAGAATGTTTTTGTTTAGGCTTTTATTAAAAAACAAAAGGATAGGAATACCCCACAGGTTTGATACCTCACTTTTGCAACTCATATTTCTTTAAAAAAAAAAAAATAGTTGTTACTCACAAGTTGGTTTTATATGTATAAAAAGGTAGAAATGCAATAAATATCACATTTTCATTCTCCTTTTAAACATACTCTAATTTATAATAGGAGTTTTGCTGTAGGACCATCCTAGAAGAATTCTTGCAGAAGTGCTGCTTTTAGGAAAATAACTTAATTGTGTTTTCTGTAATCCTTCCTTTACTCATCTTGGTTATTTGTGTGATGTAATTTTGTTTTTTGGAACTAGAATTAGATTTTAAAAATTGGAAAGAATTAAGAACTGTTTATATTTAGAGATCACTTATTAGAATCTTTGAAATAAAAAAACAACTTGCTTAAGGTGCATTTATAACTATGAAACTTTAATCTTCGGTATTCTGCATTCCTTGTACAGTTTTTCAGCAGCAAGACTGTACAGTGTTGTCCATTTTCCTCCATTTTGTTTGGGACACTGAGCAACAGCACCTTTGTGTTGACCCGTTTATCCTTCGAGTGTGCATTATGCCAGTCCAGACAAATGAATAGCTAGACTGAGAAAACAAGGCGTGAGGGTGAGATTGTAGTGCAGTGGTGGACTGCTCCTGTGCCATGCAGGGAGCCCTGGGTTGGATCCAGCACCCAAGTCAACAGAAACAGCAACCAACTTTGAGTTCCTCGAGACTTACCCTGAATGCCTCAGTACTGGATGCTGGTCAGTTCTGCAGTATTCCTCTTATTAGACCCCCTAGCCTAATCTAAAGTAATTATAAACCAAGTTTAGCTGGCTGTTAACTGTTAATAAGGAGCTACAGATTAACTTAAACTTCTATTTTGCTATAATCCTTAGTTAATGCAAACATCTCCCCTTTCATCCATTTGGTCCTGTATATTTGGCTAAGGTAAAATAAAATGGCCAAAGGATGTAGAATGGCTCCCCAATTTACACAAAGCCAGAGGGATTTCCTAGCCAGCAACTCTAAAACTAGGTTTAAAACCAGGTTTCTAGATATGCTAATGCATACATGTAGTTGTAAAGTGAATCATTTCCAAAGTCTTTCTTTTAGCCCTTAGCTTTTATTTTTCTCAGTCAGAAACAAGATTGACAAAATGCCATAAAGGCTTGTTTCCCATTTAGATGATGTCTGAGAAAAGAAAGTGGAAGTAGAAGGAACCACCAAAACGGTGACCGCAGCATTTAGGGGTTCGCAGTCCCTCACAGTCATCAGAGAAGTTTCCTCCTGCAGCAGGTGGGAGTGACAGAGACCCACAGCCAGATCTCATGCAGGGAAAGTCTAAATTGGAGGTCTCCATCTGGTCCTTCTTCTCAGAAATCAGGGAACCCGGTAGAGGAGGGGAAGAAAGACTGTAGGCGTCAGAAGGGGTGGAGGACATCAGGAGAGCATGTCCCACCGAATCAGCTAAGCAGGACTCCCATGGGCTCACAGAGACTGACGTGGCAACCATGGGGCCTGCATGGGTCTGCACCAGGTCCTTTGCATATATGTTGTGGCTGTGAGTTTGGTGTCTTTGTGGGACTCCTGACAGTGGGAGCGGATGTGTCTCTGATCCTTTTGCCTGCTCTAGAGACTTTCCCTCCTGTTGGGTTGCCTGTCCGGCCTCCATATGAGGGCTTTGCCTTGTCTTGTTTTGTCCTGTTTTGTCCTGTTTGGCTGTCGTCTCTTGGAGGCCTGCTTCTTTCTGAAGAGGAAATGGAGGGGGAGTGGATCTGGGGAAGAGGGGAGGTGGGGGGGGGGCTAGGAGAAGTGGAGGGAGGGGAAACTGTGGTTGGGATGTATTGTATGAGAGAAGAATTTATTTTGAATGAAAGTAATAATAATAATAAGTCCCTTTCAGGGTAAAGTAGAAAGGACAGGTGGCTCTTTTCCTTTAGCATGCTAGTGTGTTGATGTGGACCGTGCTTGGGAAATGTCTGTGTGCATCTGGAAGACATAAGAAAGTCTAGAGAGCTAACTCTACTTCCTGATTTCAAGGACACTGAAGAGGACCAGGATAAGCAAAATATAAATAAAATAAAATAAAATAAAATAAAATAAAATAATGTTTACAACCCCACGGTGTTTTATTGTTATAGGCAATGATTCGTGTGAATACCTTCTCTCAAGTGGCAGATTTCTTGGAGAAAAAGTTTGGCAACCTCACAGTTGTATGATGCATAAATACAAAACGAGGTAAAATGTCTTCATTTCCTTCCTAGCACGATTCCTAATAAGTAGTGAGAGGCAGAGGTGAAGCAGATGCAGAAGCAGGTTTCTGTGCAGAATGGCATTGGGGGTGGAGACTTCCTGTTAGCTGAGCTGGCCTGGCCTGGAGCTGATTCCAAATGCAGGCTGCTGCCCCCCAGCTTTAGAGGAAGGGCTCTGGCCAAATACCTTTCTCCCAGGTAAGAGGTAATGAGGATGGAATGTGTAAGAAACAGATGCGTTCTGTGGCCTAGATCCCTGACCCCTCCAGCGCTGAATAATGGGATAAGGGCCTGTAGCGTTAGGGCACTTCTGGGACTCATGGGGTGCCATTATTGAGTTGGTAATGAGGACATAGGCTAGTAAGTTAAACACACCTGGCTACCTAGTTTAAGCTGTGTGATTGGCTGTCTAACAGTTGGTTTTCTGTTTTATTTGTTTCTTATGTTACATTAAGCCATGTTCTTTCAATTTCGATTATGTTGATTTTATTTATTTTAATTAATGTTTCTTTCTCGTTTTCAGTGAAGCAAAGAATTGCCTTGTAGATAAATATATTGCATTTATCGGAGATTCCAGGATCCGTCAATTATTTTATTCTTTTGTAAAAATCCTTAACCCCCAGTTTAAAGAAGAAGGAAATAAGGTAACACCCCCCCACCCTCCCCCACCCCCGCCTGTCCCTTCCTTCCCCCATGCTGGTTCAGACACTAATCAAGTGGGTATCTACAGGAGGGGTGTGTTAACTGATAGTAGGGAGATGAACCTTTTCATTTGATTTGGGGAAAATTGAGGTGAAGTACGGAGCATTTGCTGTAACAGAGAGCCTGGGAAAAGGCATGGTGGATTAGGTATTGTCAAGACCGTATTAGCTTAAACATTCCTTTCTCAAGAATCAGTTCTGGTGGAAAACTTGCTGAAAACCCTCAGAAAGAAGACAAGGAAAAAGTATCCCAGCCCTTGTTAGTACCCTGACAGATTTCTTTTCCGTTTTTGTTCGTAATGTAAATATATTGTAATCTTTCAGTGTGTATAATTTTATGTCTTGCTTTCCCCCCTGTTTATCATAGTCCACCATATTTCTGTGTAATCGACATAAGTATCTTCTTAGTGGCCACATATTACCGAGTGGCTATATGTAATTCCATATACTACCCCCATTTTTTTTTTTTAGTTTTTCTAGTTTTCTTAATTTTTTTGAACTAAAAAAGGGCATTTCCACTTACTTTGTTGAGTAAAAACTCTACTTTTAAAAAATCTTAGTGTAGAATTTCTACAATGCAAATATTGAGTGAAAGAATATGAACATTTAATGTTATTTATGTCTTGCTCCGTTGTTTCAGTATATACTGTAGTTCGTCTTGTGTGCTGGCCTCTTGCCTTCTGCAATCCTCCTGACGCTGGCGTTGAGCTCTGAACAGAGACAGCAATGTATAAATCTCTGCTTCTTTGATGAGGACTTTCTCATTTTAAAAATAGACCTTTCTGTGAAAACTAACAAGGATTAATACCTCTCCATATGTTAATTAGTTAATTTGGGGAATTGACCTATCTCGTTATATCCTTCTATTTATGTCTTCCTGGCCTGTCTTCTTCAAACAGCATGCAATTACAGATAGGGAATGGCAGAGGGTGGAAAATGGAGACTCAGAGTGCAGAACTGTAGAGTAGCCCATGTTGACGATGGGAATCTGTCTGTCATGAACTTTCCTTGTGGTATGGAGCTGAGAAACGAGGTGCTTCCCAGCTAAGTAGCTGTTCACATAATGGTGACAATAGTGGGTCCTATATCCTTAGGAACTGTTCCTTATAATAATAATAGAAACAGTGATGTTAACAATGTATTGTTTGGTGTTTCAAAATTTTGATTTCAAAGAGACAGTTTAATATTTATAGGTTTAGAATCCCTTCTGGAAATTAGTATAATGAGTTTGTCAGTTGTTAGTTGAGAAAACTACAGTGGCTTACTCTACAATGTATGTTACTATAATATACATATATATATATATATATATATATAGAGAGAGAGAGAGAGAGAGAGAGAGAGAGACATATATAAAACGATATACAGTTTGAAATGTTTTCATTCTTAGTGGAATACTGAAGTTTGCAGCATTTTTCTAAAGATACCCAGTCATCCTGTAAATTATCAAACAAGATACATTTTAACTTAAATACATTTTTAAAAGAAACAAGAAAAGACAGTGTGTCCCAGTTTTAAAGATACAGATGCCAAGAAAACAACTCATTCCAACTGCTGATCAAACATTTGCCAGATTATATTTTATATATTCTCTATTCCCACGCACTATGAAGGCAGATATTGCCTATCCTGTTTTTGTTGTTGAATAGAATTAAGAGGTATAAATTCCAAACACAGCAGAGAAATAATTAAGGAAAGAGCACCTCCCCAAGTCTGGTGCCAAATATATATTTTATACACATATGTGTACATATATACCCATATACAGCATATACATACATGTATCATTTATGTATATATGTAAAAAATATGGGTGGGGGGTTGTTTTTGTTGTTGTTTCTCGAGCAGCATTTCTCTGTGTAATAGCCCAGGCTGTCCTGGAACTCGCTTTGTAGACCAAGCTGGCCTCCAACTTACAGAGATTGCCTGCCTTTGCCTCCCAAGTGCTAAGATTAAAGGCGTGTACCACCACTGCCTGGCTAAAAAAAAAAAAAAATGTTTTTATAAACATTATTGTGCATACATAAAAAATTCACATGTGTAGAAGGTAGAAACCAAGCAAGATGGTAGAACCATCTAAAATAAAGATAAATACAAGTAACCCAAAAATTTAAGCTAAGCACAGATTTCCAGATATCTTTTGAAAAGAACACTTTCCTACTTAGGAAAGTATACCTAAAATAAAGAACAAGAAGGTTTTAATTATAAAAAGAATAAGAATAGTCAGCAAATGCCTGCTGAAGAAAAGTAAACTATTAAAACAAGACTAAATACTAACGTAAGAGCATTATCAACACAGAAAGTTGCTTTCTAATGGCAAATGGTGAAATCATTGAGAAGATTTAAAAATTGTGATGTTCATTAAGTTAGCCTTTAAATTTAGCAAAGATTAATATAGCAAGAAGTTGACACGTTATAATGGAAAACTTTCCCATTGCTCTCAATGAAGGAGGCAAGAGCAAATGAAGCAAGCAAACATGGCTGACATGTGGACCATCTTGACTTTGCAGTCTTACAGCTTCAACTTAGAGGGTCACTGTGGAGAGCCTGATGGATCACACTGGGAATGTCTTTGTTTTTTCATCACATAGTACTCCACTAATAAGCATGTCTCAGTTGTGTCAGAAAATTGGTGCCATTCTGTCCCTTTTAGGCAACTTGTGTTGGGACTTAACTTGATAAAAGTTTTAGAAGCCTACAGTAAATTTCTCAATGGTGAAATCTTAGACACATCTTCATTAAAATCAGGAGAAAATCAATGATGCTCACTACTGCTGCTTCTCTTCAACATTTTATTAGAATCACTAGTTGAAAGAAAATGTAAAAATGTAAGGTGTGGAGAGAGGGAAACGCAGGAGTACATATGGTATAATTATGTGCTTGGAAAAAGGAGGGCAGCTGATAAGGTGGATATACAAACATTACTTGTACAACTCAAATAAAGGTGTGAAAATTCAGTTACAGTCTACATAGCAGTAGCATAGAGCTGAAACTTTGAAAGTTATACCATATGAACTATCAAACAGAAAAAAGGCCAATCAGTAAATGTGGTATATCTGTATGCATAAAAACTGTATACAATTTTGCTGAAAGACAGTTTAAAATGGTATAACTCGCTGGGCATCATGGTGCATGCCTTTAATCCCAGCACTTGGGAGGCAGAGGGAGGCGAATCTCTATGGGTTCAAATCCAGCCTGGTCTACAGAATGAGTTCCAGAACAGCCAAGACTGTTATACAAAGAAAAACAAAAACAAAAAAAAAGGTATGGCTCAGTGGTAGATATGTCTTGGTAAAATGACTCAGCATTGTAAAGATGCAAATTATAACCAGATTGACTGATAGGTTCAATATAATTCCAGTAAAATCCTAACTGAATTTGTTGTGGAACTGCTGGATTGATTTTACATTTTATAAGGAAGGGCAACATGCCACCAGTAACTTCAGCAAATCTTCAGAATAAGGATCTGTTCTTTATTATAAAGATTTATCTTAACTGTAGTGATAAGGATAATGCTATGATGGAGTAGAGATAAACAAAGAAACCAAATGATTTGAATAGAGAGCTCTAAAATGACACATGCATATAAAGAGACTAGTAAGTAGCACGCGCGCACACACACACACACACACACACACACACACACACACACGCACACACGCACACACGCACACACGCACACACACATGCATTACTGGAGTCCTGGATAAAGGAAGGTCTGTTTAATTAACTTTGCTGAAGCACTCGCTAATATTCATGGGAGAAAACTGAAATTAGATCCCTATCTCATACCACCAAATAAAATAATTTCATGGTGAATTTAGAATGGTCAACATGTTGAAACTTTTTGGAAAAAAATAATAGAAGAATATCTTTATCACCTCAATGTAGGGAAAAGCTCTATACCTAAAAAACAAAATGCTCACTGGGGAGATAGCAAGATGATGAGTTTATGCACTAATGTTTCTGCTGTCTCCTTCCAATGGCAGCATGAAAACATTCCTTTTGAAGACAAGACTTCATCAGTTAAAGTGGTAAGTTCATTTTACTAATGAGCCAAATGGTGAAGCTATATTCAAAGGTAAATTTATTTGGAGATCAACTAATACTCTGTATATTTTATCTGTAGTAAATAGATCGCAGTGTATTCTTTAGAGTACATATGGATAGCAAATTAGTAGAATAAATGTCTATGGAAATTTTTTTTCTGTCATAAAATAGGAAATTCTGATCTCTCAAATTTTTATCCAGCAAACAGTCTTGTATAGTAATTTGAAACCAGTGTGAGTTCAGGATGAATGTCCATTACCGAATATATGTAGGGAGGTGGAGAGGGACTGGGGGAGTGAAGGGAGGGGAAAGTAATCAGGATATATTATGTAAGAAAAAAAATACCTTTTCAATAAAGGGGGGAGGGGATCACAGACCTTTGTGTCCAGCACACTCCATGAGAGTTGAGAGTCAGACCTACCCAGCTCCAGAGAGATGGCCAGAGGCTCAACTTCATGCATCAGTAATGTTGTAGGAGACAATGTGTACCCAAAATTACTGAAGCCATTTGGAAAATGTCTTTCGCCACACTGAGCTTTGAAAATAAAGTGTATCTGTTTCAAAATATAAGTATGAGGAAATTCTGGAAGCCAGGCTAGTGGCACATGTTGGGATCCCAAACTTGCAGAAGATGAATTTCAAGATAGCCTGGGCTGAGAATTAAGACCATGCCTCTAAGAAATAGAAGTGCTTGAAAGAAGGCAGCACTTTAGCTTTATTGTGTTTTGCTACGTAATTTAATATTAATAATTATTAATAAATTATTAATATCACGTACTTTTAAAAAGGATATATAAACGTTTTCTGAATTCTCAATCCAGTGAAAATTAACTGGGGATTCAGGGGAAAAAAATGTTCTGAGCCTAAAGAGGTTATAGAGCATTCTAGTCCTACACCAATGAAAGTGGACTAGGGTACCTGGGAGGACCAAGCAGGGCAGAAGGAACATGGAGAAAGGAATGGAAGTAGTTCTCCTTCTGAATAAATGGTGCTTTTGTAAGGTCTCAAGGATCCGGAGGATGAGCTAAGCCCAGGGAAAAAGAGCATTATGTGTAAAAACTCCATACTCGGATCCCACGGGCACCTTCGGGGGGCTGACTGAACCTAACGGGTCCTGGAGAGCAAAGATGAAGAGGCAGAGGCCAGTCTCTGGCTTCTCGGCAAGTTCCAGGGATCCCACATCTTATTGTGAGGACAGTTACTGGGTTTGAGTAAGGATGTTTCTGCTCAAATGTGGGGAGTAGAGGAGACAAGTGGATACAAGAGCTATCGTGAGATTTTTGGCCAAATTGAAATGACAAAGGAAGGTGTCTTAGGCAACCTGGGATTTTACTTAAGCACTCTGTCGGAAAATGTTAATACTTGTTTTGAATGGTGGAAATAAAAGTTTGTTTTGTTTTGTTTTTTACTTTTTCTTTTTTTCTAACATTTCTCCCAGGATTTTCTTTGGCATCCGGAAGTTAATGGTTCTATGAAACAGTGTATCAAGGTGTGGACTGAGGTCTGTATCTGAAAACAGACTTTTGTGTGTGTAACCAAATTTAACAAGCCAATGAGAAACCATTGTTTTTCCTGAGCTGTGTGGGATTGATTCTTGTACTTGGCCGACAGGAATAAATGGTACTAAGTATCTCTGCCCCATTATCACTAGGTATATAATACTTAGACTTTCCTCCTATGAGATCCTCTGTTGCTGCTGTCACTTAGGTAATTCAAACTCAGGGGGTGACATACCTAAGAAAGAACATTCAAGAACTTGAGACCAGAGGCTGGGTATATAAGCCAGGAACTTGCCTAGTATGCATTGGGCCCTCAGTTCATTTTGTGTGTGTGTGTGTGTGTGTGTGTGTGTGTGTGTGTGTGTGTGGTGGGGGGAGGAGAGGAGAGAGACATCAATTGAAATTAAGACTGATTGGTTGGTATAAGGCTGAGCTGTATAGTGAGCCCCTTTCTTGAAGGTGAATAAACACAAACACTCTTACAGTGTAACACACCTTCTCTTGATACTTTTCTGGGGTTTCTTATTCATGAGCAGGTACTGAAGGGGACTTTCTTTCCTGTATCATTGCATTTATGGCCTAATAGAGAGGACTGGTATATTCTAGCATATAATCCATCGAGATAAACTGGGACAGCATCTATGTTCTTGATGTCAAAGAATCCCTTTGTAAGGCACCTTACATCTCTACAGTATTCTCTACAAAGCTTTACATCAGGCTTTGGATGAAGCCTGTATTCTTTACCAAGACACATTTGCATCTATTCAGTAATGACATTTTTTGCACCAGTTTATCTCCCTCATTTTTATAATAAATGTTTAAAACTGAACCACATCATGGAACAGATAAGCATTTTTAGGGACCTAGCCACCATTTATAATTCGTTTGTTTGATCTATGTGTTCAAATGTATGGACCACAGCTGAGAACAGGTACAGGGGACCTGTATCAGTTTAGGGGACCAACCAGTTCAGAGGACCAGCAGCAGCTGGTGTCTGGAGCTTAGGACAGGGTACTTGTTTATTTGTGTTTGGTTTTAGTTCTTTTCACTTGGGGGAGACTTGATAACACCTGGATAGGTGGATACTAGAAGAGTGGTAGTCTAAACTGCATTAGCTTTGTTTACCTGTCATTTAGAAATAAACTGCTTCTAAACACTTTAGAGTGGATTTCCTAAAAGTAAGGACGTTGGGTTGGACGTATTCTGTATTTTGAGGGTAGTAAATGTCTATTGAAACTGGCAAATAGGAGGAGAATGCTGAGGTATAGAAGAGAAAGAATAGGAGAGTGGGCTAAACTGTGAAGAAACTAGCGGTTTATGTTGGATTCCTTAGCTGAGTGAAGAGTCAAGCTGAAGCTACTTGGGTAAATTTGGGAAGGTTTGGTGTGGATTAAGGTGCCATTAGAAGGTATTTGCATAGAAGAAATTGAATAAGTAAAGACTTTGGAGATTAGAGAGTAAAGTCTGTGGGAATTGAGTGATCTAGAAGTTGCAGCGGAAGGGGAAGGAAGGAAGGAAGGCAAGGGAGAAGGGCCTGAACTGTCTCAGTGCAAGGAGAGGAGCCTTCAAAGGTGGGTCAGCTGTGGTGCGACTCTAGCTAGATACGATGAATGAAGCTGCAGGGCTCAGCAATTCAGACGGCATTTGTGGGCAGTTGAAGAGTTGAAATGGATGGGCGATGTCCAAACTGAAAACCCAGTAATGTGAGTTTAGATAAGAGGAGAAACTAGCATGCGGAGGAAAGAATATTCTCCTAAGCAAGTGTGTGCCTTTAGAGGTGGTGGGGAAGTGAGCTGGGGCTGGAAGAACGGTTTTGGAGAAGAAAGATGACTTGGTACTTTCAAGTCAAAGGAAGAAAGATGAAACAGGACAGGAATGATATTATGAGCTTTGAAGGAGATGACTCGTGGATCAGAGCTACAGAAGTGAGAAGGGAAGTCAGCCTAGAGAAGAATATGGGGCTATTTCTTGCTCCTTAGAGCATGATAGGCTAGGTGAAGATGGAGAGGAAGTTGGAGGCGTGGATGTGGGAGGGCAGAGTGCATGTCCTGTCGTAGTCCTCATTTCTGAATGAGGCTGGAGGGTCAAACTGGATGCTGAGGGTTAAGGGGATGTGCTGAAGAAATATAAGACTTGGGATCCCTGCTCTGAAGAATGAGAAAGGGACCTGCCTAGGGATGAGGAAAAAGAAAAGAATTATTTTAAGAAGTATAGTGCTGTAAATTGAAGCGTCTTAGAAATGGACTACTCTCAAGATGTGTTACCTTTAAGATGAGAACTAACAATTGTCAATTAAGTGTTATATGAGGGGTTTGTTTTTTTTTTTAAATAAAATGGAGTGCTTATTTTCATTTCTTTTCACATTATTGTAATGTCAGGTCTTCAGTGTGGTAGAAGATGCATTGAACTCAAAATTGAGAAAAATAGCATTTTGACTGTTCCTGCCAAGCTGAGAAACACCCTACTATTTTTTTCTTTGAATGGGTCCTTACTGTACAAGTTCAATATCATCCCTGCCTATCACACAGGCACTAAGAATATGTTTTAAAATTAAACATTTTAAGAGAAGATACTAAAAACTCAGTACTATGTAAATGTTATAAATTCGGCTGTATTAATATATGACTTAACTGTGTTACAAATGGTGTACCTTGAACATTTCTAGAGAATTTTCCTCTTTTCCCACATGTGGTCTTTAATAATTATCAGTATATTTTGTTAAATACATGTTAGATTTAGCCTTCCCAACAGATTGCGTTTGCTTAGGGCACTGAGCCTGTATTTTGTTTAACTCTTATACTTTGTACCCTGTAGGCTTCTATGAATACCTCCTAATTGACTGACATAATGCACTGGAGCTTTACTCTAAGCAATTTACTCAGAATTCAGAATAATAGTAGGTCATGTTCAATTTCAGTAGTGTGTGTGTGTGTGTGTGTGTGTGTGTGTGTGTGTGTGTGTGTGTATGTGTGTCTATGCGCGCATGTGTGTTTCTAAGAACACTATAAAGAATTAACTGCATTAAGTATCTTTCCATGCAGTGTAACCATGTAGCCATGTAAGCTCTATCATATAGTAAAATAGTCCAGTAAAAGGTTCTATAAACTGAAAGTCCATTCGTAAGGACAAGAATGGATGAGGAGGAATGTGAGTGGTATTGTTTGTCAGTCCATGAACTGGATGTAGCATGGCTATAAAGCTTTTCTTCCTGTAGGACTCGGTTGCGAAGCCCCATGTGATTGTAGCAGGCGCAGCCACAGTAAGTTCTTGTCTACATTCTAACAGAGTGATCTTTGTTTTACTCTTATGGACATGCTAAGAAAAAGCTAATTTATATTAAATAGAATTCTTGATTATATTTATATTTTAATTTCCATTTCGATTATAATTAACCAGACTGATGAATTTTAATAAAAAGGTCTGAATGAACTGAGTAAATTTAATGTTAAATCTCAGTATTATTTTCTCTCTAGAATTATATTGAATGTTATATATTCAAAGTCTATTTTATAGTGGCTTTTTATAATTATGAGCATGTATTTCATTAAATAATTTGACTAAATTTATTCTAGTATTAACTAAAATGAGAATTGTGTTAAAATTACCCTGTTACAATAGGTGCATTATATGCTTTACTTTTCTGTGCTAAGTGCTGAGATAATGCTTAACTTTCACTGCTTCTTAGTGGTCCATCAAGATTCACAATGGTAGCGATGAAGCTCTGTCTCAATATAAAATGAACATCACCTCCATAGCACCACTCTTAGAAAAATTGGCAAAGACTAGTGATGTTTATTGGGTCTTACAAGGTAAGGAATGAATAATGAAAAAATGTCATTTTATATATATTTTAAGAGATAGGTTTTATTATATCCTGTTTCAAGAAACAAAATTACTTCTTTATGAGAATAAATTTTGAAATAATGTTTGCAAGATTAGAATAAACTAGAGGATCTTGCTTTTTTTTTTTAATTTAAGGAATAAACTAATAAATATAGAAAGCATAAAAAAAATATCCTCCAAGCAGCAGAGTGACTGCAAAATGCAGTGAAGAGATAAACCCTGAAGGCAAATGAGGTTTACCTCCAACTGTTTTACTTTTTGCAGAATATATTCACTGCTAAGGAAATGCAGGGAAAATATTAACCATTCTTCCTATAATATTATAATCATTAGAAGTAAATATATTGGAAACTACACACTGTGTTTAAATTGACACAATCTAGTTTATACTGGGTATGAAAGTCACATTAAGTCAGCTCATTTCAGGAATTTATTGAATGCCCATTATTTAATGTTCCACACAATATGAAATACCTTGGATATTTTAGCAATTCAATACGTTTGTCAAAAACTCTTATGATTATTTCCAAGTTGGAAAAAATAAGAAAGAGTAGTAAGAATCTGTTGCACCATTTTTGTTCGGCTCACAGACTCATTATTAACCTTTTTTATGAAAATGCGAAAGAATTAACAAATAATAGTTGATGAAAATGGACAGACCTGGGTCTTGAGTATTACTTCCAGATTGTCTGAACAGACTTCCCAGAATTGCATGGGGACCACAGGGAAGCAGATTGGTTATTTCTCCTTACTAGACGTTCTTCCATCATTCAGTTCTAATTTCTTATAATCTGCATCAAGAATTTTAAACTCTTGGGGCATGCTGTGACATGAAAATGTTTGCCCTAAACAGTATACATGGGAAAGTGATAAAAGTTCTTTAAATTGAATAAGATATTGGCTCAAAACTTGAATGTAAGATAGGAAATCATTGTCAACTTTGGCCAGTTTTATGTAGAAGTAATTTATTAAGTACCTGGTATCACCTCGAGTTTAATAACAAACTATAAAATGTGGATTAACTAACATGTGTGGTCATGCTTTTCCCATTAAGCAGCTTTGCGATGTGTTGTTTCGAATGTGTTTCCAATGTGCAGACCCAGTCTATGAGGATCTCTTGAGTGAAAACAGGAAAATGATTACGAATGAGAAGATCGAAGCCTACAATGAGGCTGCGGTCAGCATTCTGAACAGCAGCACCAGAAACTCCAAGTCTCATGTCAAGTTGTTCAGTGTTTCCAAACTAATTGCTCAAGAAACCATCATGGAGTCTTTGGATGGCTTACACCTTCCCGAATCAAGCAGAGAAACTGTAAGAGTTCTTAGATGTTAGTGGGAGGAGACTGAGTTCCATTGCCAACAGCCATGAGTCATAGAACAAGATTGCAATCCTAATTACTCATGCTATCTAAATGTACATGTAGAAATAATTTTGTTTTCTGTCACCTAGATGAAGCTAGAATAAGTAAGAAGTTTCTTACACTCCAAAACTTGTAGAAGCAGCAGCTGTGGTAGGGAAAAGAAAACTTCATCTAGAGTGCCAGTCACGGTTAAGAAGCTCTAAGTTCTTATCGTGCCCAGAGAACTTCTTTATGGGCTCCATCCTTATGCAGGACTCCACTGCAGTGAAGAGCACACATTTCCAGATTAAAAAATCATTTTTATAACCTTTTGGTTCTTATACTGCATTATTCAAGGTACAGATTAGGTTGACTGATGCGAAAACTTTCTGTTACGCAAGAAAGAGAACTTCATAAGTAAACACTTTACACACTAGAACAAAATATTTAGAGGGATTTAAAAAAATATGTGTTTAATTGAAATAGAATTACATGACTCTATTTCTTCCCTTCTTCTCTGCAGCCCCTCACAGGAACCCACCTCCAGCCCCTCTCATACCCCCCCAAAACTTAAAAGTTGATAACTTCTTTCTCTTTTATTATTATTGCCACATATATATTTGCATATATATAAATATATGCATGTATGTGCACAAATATATAAATACAATGTGCTAAATCTGTTTTGTTGTTTGTATATATGTATGTATGTATGGTTTCAGGGTTGGCAACCAATAAGAGGGCTTATCCCTGGGGCAGACTTCATTCTCCTTCTAAAAACAATCATTAACTGTGTGTAGTTCTTTGTCTAGGAATGGGACCCCATGAAATGTTCCCCCTTCCACGTTAATATGTTCATTGATTTGTCCCGTTCTTGTTGATGCAGCCTTTTCTAGAAGAGACTGTTACCCAGCAGATTTCCTGGTATTCTGGCTCTTGCCATCTTTCTACCCCTTCTTCCACGATGTTCCCAGAGCCATAGATGCAGGAGCTGTGGTGTGGCCGTGTCCATTGGGACTAGGCTCCCCATTGTCCATTCATCTCTGCACTGTGTCCAGTTGTGCTTCTCTGTGATGGTCTCCATCTGCTGTGAAGAAAGGATTCTTGGATGAGGGGTGGTAGATAGATAGATAGATAGATAGATAGATAGATAGATAAATCGATCTGTGGGTAGAAGGATAAGATTTAGAATACAGTAAGGAATCGTGCTGGTATAGCAAAGTGGTAGTAGTAGATTCTTTTTTAAGGTCTGTGACCTCACTAGCTTTGAGACGCTGGCTAGGTTTCAGTACCAGTCATGATGTCCCTTCTGTTGAGAGGGCTTAAGTCCAATTAGACAGTTGTTGGTTAGCGCCACATGTGAATACCATTTACAGCACCTTTACAGACATCTTGGCATGCTGGTCATTGTCATGGTTCATAGGTGTTGTAGGTGGGTAGAACTGTTTGGTTGCTTCTCTCTTGGCGGTGTGCATAGTATTTTCTGGTACCATAGAGGCTAGACTGTAGGAAAGAGACTTGAAGGTCAGGTTCAGCTGAATCATCTGAGTCTTGTGCCCTAAGTGTGTGTTGTCTTCAACAATGGGGACCTGCCCTTGGGGCTTTTTAGTTTCCAAAAAAAAAAGCAGTGGACTCTGTGTGTGTGTGTGTGTGTGTGTGTGTGTGTGTGTGTGTGTACAGAAGAATTAATCACATATGTATCTTGCCATACTCTTAGAATTTAAAAGTTTTGGCATTGCATGATTATTTTGTTTTAGCAAGATCCAGCAAGGAATTCTATAAACTTAAATGTATTTGTAAGGAAGAACTTAAATTCTAGGGGAAAAAGGAACTCATGTTACTTGTTTTAGTCCATGAACTAGAAGTAGTGTGACTATCAAGTCCTTTTTTTCCCATTAGGATTAGGTTGAAAGGCCACTTTTTATCAGTTATCCAAAGGGTTCATGTCAAATGCTGTGGCTGCCTTCCTCTCCTGCCCGAGACTGTCTGTGTTTGCATAACCCCATTTCTTTATATACATGGTGGGCTTGAAGACTCTGGGAAATAGGTAAGGGCCTTGTGAGACTCTGTGAACCAGGGTTCCTGAGAATGCCGCCTAGAGAACTTCCTCAATCCAAAGGCTAAGTGATAGGAGGATTTTCTAAACATTTGAGGACTTTGAAAGCTTACCCTCAAGTGATATCATCGGAGTCCCTCAGATACCCAGGTTGTAGTTTTCATAATCTAGAGTTTGACCAAACCTTTAACTAGAAAGAATCTTGACAGCTTGCCTCAGTAAGTTTCTTATAATCAAACTATGTTGAACATTCCACATCTTATCTAGCAATAAATATCTTAAAATTATACTCATAAATTATCTCTCAGCTGTGAATTAAATAAAAGGCATATTGTCAATATTGTTAGCTAAGAATTGTTAATTTTTTCAGTAGTGCTATATTACATTCTTCTGTCATGTAAAGACTGGGACTCCATGTCAACCATTCTGATTTTGGAAGTCTGCTAATTAATATTCTTTAGTATTTGATATCTGTCAGTATTTTTTTTTTAGCTGATCTATTAGCAACCATAGAGTCGGTGAGCTTTTTGCTATTTTTTTATTCATTTGTGTTGCTGTTGTTTTCTAAAAGAACAGAACCCAGAACCGTATCAGTGCATTCTAAGTAGTAAGGAGGTATTGCTTGCAGTGTATCGTGGTTACGTTCTGAAGCAAACTTCTTATTGTGACCATAACCAGAGAAGTTTGAGACACCCAGGCTAGGTCTTATAGAGTCCAGGAACACCATCACTTGAGTGTGTCTAGGGAGTGAGTGCAGGAACACCATCACTTGAGTGTGTCTAGGGAGTGAGTGCAGGAACACCATCACTTGAGTGTGTCTAGGGAGTGAGTGCAGGAACACCATCACTTGAGTGTGTCTAGGGAGTGAGTGCAGGAACACCATCACTTGAGTGTGTGTAGGGAATGAGTGCAGGAACACCATCACTTGAGTGTGTGTAGGGAGTAAGTGCAGGAACATCATCACTTGACTGTGTGTGTAGGGAGTGAGTGCAGGAACACCATCACTTGAGTGTGTCTAGGGAGTGAGTGCAGGAACACCATCACTTGAGTGTGTGTAAGGAGTGAGTGCAGAAACACCATCACTTGAGTGTGTGTAGGGAGTGAGTGCAGGAACACCATCACTTGACTGTGTCTAGGGAGTGAGTGCAGGAACACCATCACTTGAGTGTGTCTAGGGAGTGAGTGAAGAAAGTACAAGAGAGTTTGGTTTCGGAGTCAAAACCTCAATATTCTCAGGAGAAAATGGACTGTGAAATGCATCACTGACAAGATAATAACCAGATGACTCCATCTGTTCACAGAGCGCAATGATTCTCATGAACGTGTATTGTAATAAAGTTGTGAAGCCTGTGGATGGTTCCTGTTGTCAGCCTCGGCCCCCTCTCACTCTCATACAGAAGCTAGCTGCTTGTTTCTTCACCTTGTCCATTATTGGGTATTTAACTTTCTATGTCATTCATCGTAATGCTCACCGGAAGAATAAACCGTGTACTGATTTGGAAAGTGGTGAGGAAAAGAAGAATATTATCAGTACTCCTGTGTCTTCATTAGAAATCCTTTTACAGTCTTTCTGCAAACTTGGCCTGATCATGGCGTATTTCTATATGTGTGACCGCGCAAACCTGTTCATGAAGGAGAACAAATTTTATACACACTCATCATTCTTTATTCCCATTATCTACATTCTGGTTTTGGGAGTCTTTTACAATGAAAATACAAAAGAGGTAAGAATCATTTACATTAGCCCGTGTTATCCTCTTGTCTCGTTACAAAGTCTCCACTAGAGAACTGTTGTCACTAATGCCCGGATTTATAAACGTGTTTGTAGATGAAGCTGAAGGACTCTAGTTATACTTCACTTGTAGACTCCTAACCACTCCTTTTAAATACAGTTACAACATTTAAAAGATTAACAGATGCAAGTATGTGTGAAAAGATGTCATGACTTATGTTATTTTTGCCCGCTTGAAGCTAGAGAAAGTAGATTGGTTCCTTCGAGTACTAGATACTACTTATTGTCCATTATAATGTAAAAATATAATTATATTAAGAAATACCTCTATATGAGGGAAAGATTTTATATTTATGTATTAATTAGACATGTCCACACAAATTAGAACTTATGTAATGATGTGGCTTCGACTCATGATATTCTGAGTTTCCTAATTTAGAAGTGTGCCCATTGTTCAGATTATTTGCTTAAGTTCTCGACAAGGGTGTATTATTTGAATTACCAAATTCTTCTGCACAAAAAGATAGCTCCTCTATGAGGATAATTAACCAGTTCTTCATCTCCTGTGAAAGTATGCTAAGGAAAATAAATTCTAATAATAGAACATTTTCTGTCAATGAAGTGTAAGAGAACTGTAAGATCTTTTTTTAACTCTGAAATTTAAAAATTTTGTAAAGAAGATTGTAGGATGCCATTTTTAGATCTAAAAATACATCTGTCATAGTTTCAGTGCCATTTTAAACAGAACCAGAAGGACCACCTGAACACCTCAAGATCTCATTATAGTTGTCTTTCAAATTTATGTTACATTTGGAATAGTTTTACTGTATCTCTTAGCGAGAAATAGAGACAGTTTACTCCACCCATGATTTTTTGACAGAAACATTAGCTTTAAATACTGTAAGAAAAATGTTACATTCTTAATATGTTCTGTCCAAATAATTACTTCCCGATGGATTTTTAAAGAAGATTCTGGTTCCTTTATGCAGCCTAAAGTATTAAATAGAGAACAAACAGATGAATGGAAAGGCTGGATGCAGCTCGTGATTTTGATTTATCACATCTCAGGAGCAAGTACAGTAAGTACTTCGAATCTATGTTCTGAACATATAGGAAGAAATGTTGCTTAAGAGCCCTTCTCCTTTCCTACCCAGCTCTTCAGTCTTCTCATGTTTCTCCCAAGTCTTTGGAAAATCTGTCATTGTAAAAGAAAAATCAATTTTCTTTGAAAAAGATGAAGCAATACTTGATTTTGTATTTATTTGTCCTTAGTACTATAGAAATAGTAGATATCTTACATCATCTTGTTGAACAGCTAATTGAAGCTTTGTAAAGGGCAAAGGATTTAGAATAGGCCTGTTACTATCAAAAGAAATCGAATTTATATTCTGTCCTTCACTAGGACAGATTAACTAGTTTTGCATTTTTAAAATATTTTTTACCATTTATTTTAAATCATATCTAGTTGTGTGTTTGCATTTGGGTATGAGCACATGAGTGCAAGCACCTGAGGGAACCAGAGAAATTGGATTCCCAGGAGCTGGAGTTACAGACAGTTGTGAGCTGCCTGATGTGGGTGCTGGGAACCGAACTCAGGTCCTCTGCAAGAGCAACAAGTGAGCCATCTTAGTCACTGAGCCATCTCTCCAACCCCTACTAGTTTTATATTTTAAAAAACCTTAAAACTTAGAACTCTTTTGCCCTTTTTTTTTTCCTTCCCAGGAATTTTACTACCTAGACTGCCTCAGATATGGGAGAGTTAAGAAAAACTATAACCCTTCTATGTTTTAACATTCCAACCATAGTTCAGTGAAAACCGGCCTTCGTGGATGAGCCTGACAGGAACATGTCATATAGGCTTTCATAGTGAAGAGTCAAACTCAATGAAAAATGTTTAAAATTTAAAGTTAGAAACTCATTCATAATTTGTGAAGTACCAAGCTGTTTTATTGCTTCTTTGCTTACACAAAACTCACTATACATATTCAGTATTTGAACTGGTGATGAATTCAGATAAGAAGAGCATGCTCAGAGAGAAGTATTTTGAACGTTCCATAGCAGCAATTAGTAATGTAAATATTATTACTGAAATTTTTTTCAAGAAAATGAAAACCGTAGTCTTCCTTATCTCGTTTCTTTGAAAGTTGTTGAACTTCGGAGTTTTATGGATGTTTTGTTTGACGGCACGGAGCAAAAGAATGAAGTGTGCTCCTTTTGGCATTCTATGGTTATGTGTCTGCTGGCGCAGCAGTCAGATTCCTGTGGTCCCTGCAGCTGTAAGTTTGAGGTACAGCTAGTGAAGAAATCCAGTCAGGGGGAGATGGCTTAGGACTCCTGGCCTAAATCCATAAAGTCTCTAGGAAATAAAAAGAGGTGAATATTGGAGCCTGGAAATAACTCTGGCACATGAATAAGGACTTAGTTAATAGGGGGAGGAGGGACTTGTTCTAAGAATGTGCCATTTAGAGACGTAATTAATTGCTGACATATTAAATGGTGATATTTCTATCTAAGAAATTAGGTAGGAAAAATTAATGGCAGATTAAGTTCCTCAATTCAGTGATTCCAGAAAGGAATTAGATCGTAAAAAGATGAAGGCAATTTGGCATTCTAGTATAATCATTTAGCAACCCAACATTTAATACATCTTCTTAGACTGCCTCCCAATACATTCTCATTTACAATTAAAAAAACAACAACCCTCTTCTGGAAGGACATACTTTTCATTAGCAGATCATTTGTAATGATTAATTGTGTGTCCTTGTTCTGTTACACACATTTCAGTGTTAAAAATTACCTGTGTCTTCACTGGAGAAGCATTGTTCATGTAAGTTACAAGATATTTGTGGGTTCCATTCATGAGTAGTTGAAATTAACCTTATTTAAAACTCTAACAGCTATGGTATTTTCAGTTGTTCAATTGTAATGTTTTAAATATGTCCAGGAATTGTTGTTTTATAGTTTTCATGCTAAAAAGGAAAGTATTTTAAAATCCCAGAGAATTATTAAATTGTCTAGGCAGATGGTATAAACATATTGTTGGCCTAAACATTCTTTAAAAATAAGGTTTATATCAAATATGCTTAAAATGCTGAGAAATACAAGTTTGGCGTCCGCCCTAGACAATGATTTTGTGCCTCATTATGTTTTCCTCCTTTTTTTGAGACTTTCATGAAAGATGGTGAGGGAAACTTCTAGGGTTAGAAAGTCAGCCTACCTCTTTGATGAAACTGAACTTTCAAATACAATTTCAACTCTAAAATTTTATTGTAATTTTGATATAGGAAAGACAAAAGGGACCTATGGATTTTTAAAAAGATATTATGTAGTATGACAGTGAAATGCGTGTGTGTTTCATTGTTTGCAGGTCAGGGATCAGATTCACAGCTTTGTACATTCTAAGTCAGGACTCCGCCACTAAGTTACTTCTCCAGCCCTTGGTTCTTTGCAACAGGCCCTCACTGAACAGCCTAGCTTGCTCCTGAACTCTGTGTACAAATAGGCTGGCCCCAAATTCGTTATTCCCTGGCCTCCACTTCTGAAAGTACAGACATGAAGCACAATGCCCAGCAGACAGACATTTCCATAAGAAGCTATGGGTTATATAGTAGAAACTATTATGTTCATATTAAATTTCTTGACCATTATAATGATAATGTGGCCATGTAAGGAGCTGCCTTCCTTCTGAGAAGACACATGGTAAGATATTAAGAGTACTCTTGTCTACAAGTTCTTAGCTAGTTTATTCCTGTACATTGTATTGGCCTTGCAGCTTTTCTATTGGTTTGAAATATTGCACAGTAAAAAGTTAGGAGAAATGTAAGATTTATGACAGGCCAGCCCTGGTAGAAACTTGGAAATTTTCTATAATAGAATTGTATTGCTTAATATAAATAAACAAGCCCAACTTTGTAGTCCCAGCCTTAGTCTTGAACAGACTTGAAAGGTTGCTTTCCAGAGAGTGGTTAAGGTACTTAAAAATAGTTAACATAGGTTCGACATCCTTTTCCCAATACTTCCAAAGCTGTCAGAGGAAGAGATATTCACCTCGATTATGTGACTCTGCAGCCAGGCTCCATTTGTTAGCCAAGTAGCCACTGATACTAGCTAGGCAGAGCAGAAATGGGCTGTTCAGAGAAAAGCAAATTAAGTATGACTAATTATAATAAATTTGCACTAAGTTCACATTTTTCAAATTAGAAATAATGAAGACTGTTGCCTTTACAGTAACATGTTGAATGATAGTTTTAAAATATTTTAGTTAAGAAACTAAAACATATTTGTTAAAATTGGATTCATCTGTTCCTTTTAGCCTATAGAGGTTTTGGACGCCGCTTTGGAAAGCCAGAAGAGGGCTTCCTCTTTACTTCTATTGGACAGGCTGCTATAGAGAGCAGGGGCTGAGCCTTTGATGTAGCTGCGTTGCAACTTTCATGACAGGGGCCTCTCTTGTGAGTCAGTGACCATCTCACAGTGGAATGGATTACCTTGATAGTTAGTATGTGAAGAAGCGTTTATGGTCTGGAGAGATTGCTCAGTGGTTACAAGTGTGTACTGCTTTTCTAGAGGGCCTACGTTCACTGCTAACATCCATATCAGGAAGCTCGCAACTGCCTATAACTCTAGCTTCAGGCAATCTGACTTATTGCTGTGACCTCCATGGGCATGTACACTCAAATGTTCACACACACACACACATACACACACACACACACACACACACACACACACAAATTCTTTTCAATTGTGTATGTGTGTGTGTGCACGCGCACACGCACACACTTAAGCTTGGGTGTGATTTTCTTCACCACAAACAGGAAGCTGAGACAAAACAGATCAATGACAAGTTTGAGGTCAGCCTAGACCACATAGTGCAACTCCGTCTCAAGAAGAACAAAATAAAACCTTAGACAGATTCAAGGCCAGCATGGTGGCGCACACCTTTAATCCCAGCACTTGAGAGGTAGAGGCAGGCAGATCTGAGTTTGAGACTAGCCTGTTGTATAGAGCTAGTTCAAGGATAGCCAGAGCTACACAGAGAAACCTTGTTTAAAAAAAAAAAACAAAAAAACCCTCAAACCAACCAACCAACCAACCAAAGAACTACAGCAGCCAAACAGCTTAGGTTCATGTGTGAGCTACTGTAGAGCACATTCAACAACGGAGTAAATGTAGATGTGTTTCTCTTTGTTAACTTCTGAAAGCTTTTTCAACACTACATTTCTACTTTTCTTCTCTGATTCTGCGATTCTGTGTTATACTTTCATTTAGAATTTCTCATCTAATATTGACAGAAGCCATTTAGAAGAAAGAACTAATGATGAAATACAGTTAATAAAAACTGTCTGATAAGCAGATTATTTCCACTGTAGTGACTCAGGAGGAAAAGTGAAGACTGAGACTTTGAGAAGAGGATTTGAGTTTTCCAGTGCCTGTGGTGGATCCCGAGGCCCTGGGCATGCTAGGGTAGCACTCTAACACCAAGCTAGCCCTAGTATTTGAAATAGTCACTTTAAATAGCCCTTGGTGTTTTAAGTAGTCACTTAGTATGGAAGCCACAATGGCCTTGAACTCTGTATGTAGCCCAGGCTAGCCTAGAATTTGTGCTCTTCCTGTCTCAGCCTCACAAATGCTAAGATTACAGACGCCACCACCTCCTGACTTGCAGATAGGATTCTAGTAAATATAGACACATTGAGAAGGAGATCGTAGGGATGCACTGACAGGTGAAGAGAAGATAGGAGACAAAGGAGCATTCAGAGATCCCTTCAGAGAGTCTCAGTCAGTTTGGGTAGAGTAGAAGCTATGCAGAAGAGTGTATGATATCTCAAAGGTTCAATCTAGGGTTTGCTTGCTTTTCCCCCTCAAGTAAAATATCCTTTATAAAGGAAAGAGATGCATTCCAAAATGCATACACTCTAGGCCTCAAAGTCTACTTACAGTATAGACTTAAGTTATTTTATCCTACACTGAATCACTGGGCAAATTCACATTGTCCTACAATGGCTCTAAGTAATGGTAGGCTAGACAGTTGCAGAATTACCAGATGGCTGTAAAACGGGAGCCAGTGAAGTTTAGTGTTACAAGTGTTTTAAAGGAATGTACTAGGTATATAGGACAGAGAGTAGTTACACTCTCAAAGGTGGGATGACAATGTAAAGTTAGGTTCCTCAGTGCTTGGAAATGAGGGAACATTTCCTGGTGTTTAATCGATGATGCCATACATCAATTAAAATGCGCAGTGTTTTAGTGAAGACATCATTCTCCAGAAAGAGCGCAGTGAGGACCTCTGGAACTTGGGCATGATGAAGAAGCTGAGGAGGGTGACAGAGAGTTCTGAATGAGACACTTTCCCAAAGAAAAGTGGAGAGAGATACCTCAAAGTTATGCTTCCATATGTCTATGTGATTCTTTTTGCTAAGTAAACTAAACATGATAAGTAGTCCTTTGGACATTTTCAAAAGTAGGGGGTTGTTTTGTTTTCCATCTGTTAGGAAAATATGAAATCCAGTGTGATTCCAAGCATAGTTATGCCATCACACACCATCCCTGTCTGTTTCTGTTGACAGTTTCTGCCTGTATACATGCACGTTCGGGTGCTGGTCGCTGCATATCTCTTTCAGACAGGCTATGGGCATTTCTCGTACTTTTGGATTAAAGGAGACTTTGGAATCCACAGAGTTTGTCAGGTAAGAATGCAGTCAGTTCTCTTTTTCTTTCAACTCAATGTGCTTTTCTGTGTATCTGTTAAGAAAATATAAATATGGTCATTATGAGATCCTGAATCATAAGGATTTATGAAATATCACTTTAAAGTTGTGTTTTTGTGTTTACTGTTTAGTAATTTGAGATAATTTAATAGTAATGGAAGGAAATTATAACCTAGATGCATATGTAATAGCTCCAGTTCTCAAAGGGTCACAGTGTTGGTCTTCTTCAGTTTGGTAGAAAAGTGCACAGGTAACTGAAATGACTGTGCTTTTCTCCCCCTACCTGAGAAGAGGATTAATACTTGCTGACGTCCTGCCTCGTGCTTAGCAGTTTCTAAACATTACTTACGCCCTATTGCAGCCCTGAGATGTCCTCATGATCATAGATGGGAACAGAGACTCAGAGAGTTAAGTGCTCTGCCCAGGGTCATAGAGTCAGCGGTACAGGACTGAGGGAAGTCAGCTCATAGGCTATATTTTGTTCATAAATTTAACTAATATCTTAAATGACTCTAATGAAAGTCAGAAAGACTTTTTAAAACTTGAATCATACTACTTTGTATCTCTGACACCTATCTACTTCTTCCAAAATGGGTAAATCGACATCAAACGAGAGATGGAATGGACACCTTTTCTTGAGGCAATTGAGTCTCCTGTATCCCTAAGAGGCTGGTGTATGATTTCCTCCCTCTATTTAAAAAGATGACAACTGTAATTACAGGATAGCTCAGGCTGGTTCTTTCCTGGAATGTCATTAGTGTAATCATACATAAATAGTTTATATTAAACTCTTCAGTGATGGCAGGACAAATGGAACTTGAGGGGTTGGTAAAATAAACTTGTATAGTCGTTATTTGAGTCTTACATGTATTACTGTATTCAGGGAAGCCTGTCTTTGCTTTTCATGTATATTGGGAATGAAAACCATTTTCTTCTCCATTTTCATAGGTCCTTTTTCGTCTCAATTTCCTGGTTGTGGTGTTATGTATCGTAATGGATCGACCTTATCAATTCTATTACTTTGTCCCCCTGGTCACGGTGTGGTTCATGGTCATATATGTCACGTTAGCACTGTGGCCACAAATAATCCAAAAAAAGGCAAATGGTAAATAAACTCTTACTAATGTTAATAAATATATTCTTTCAATGTACTAGACTTCCTGCTAGTTGTTAAAGGCTTTTTTTTTTTTTTTTATTAAAGGATGTAGATCATTGAAACTTCTGTGTGGTTTTAGAATTTTTGTTTTAAAACTGTTTCTAAAATAACACAGCCAAGTAGCTCGTGGAAGAATATAACACTGCAGAATGCTAGTTTACATTTATAGTATGTATTTCCCTCTCAACTAGGGAGGCAGTTTTCAGACAGCAGAGTGGAGGAAGTGCTAAAGAGGAGGAGAAGCCACATGGGGCTGCAGGCCCTTCCCACGTCGTACTTCAATACTGGCAACTCTGTTTTGTGTGATTTCTTACATATGTAGAGAGTTTGAGCAAACAGTTACTTGCAAAAGCCTTCATATGTCATAGTTTGTAATTTCTCTTCTACACAACTGTTTAGGAATTACCATCAACCTATTTTACATATAAGGAACCCAATTGCTTACCTGTAAGGTTGTCATTTCCAAATTTCTCAGTCTCTTACTGATCATGTTCAAGTAAGGCTACAGTTGTTTTCTTAGTGTGGTTTCCCCATGATTATATAATTAAAAGGAAATCTTTCTTTTAATAAAGAATATTTTAAATATTAAATCTGTATCTGGCTTCCAACTTAAATATTGCTTGTCAACATGTTTTCTCATTGACTGCCATTAAAATGTTAAATAAGTTTCCAGGAAAATTTCAATGCAGCCCTTTTAAAATTCATTAGTGTCTTTGGACAAGCTATAGATTTAGAGTACAATTTCTCTACAAAACTTAGGTCATTTATTAAAATGCATAAACTTGAGCTTGTACCTTGAAGTATGCATATGTTAAAATGTTCCTTATGATTAATTACTAGTCCATTAGGGAGCTTACATTTCCTGGAACTTTATGTTTAAGCAGTGTTACCTAAGCTAGTATTTAACCTGAGTTTGAGCATTGCATTGATCATATATTTGGAACATTCAATAGTGAATGAGTGTGAATGCATTCAAGAGGTACCTTAAAGCGTCTGTCTGCGATAGATGGGCAGCGGGTGTGTGTGCTGTCTGCAACACACTGTAGCCGGTTCCTCACAGCAGTCCTCCACTGATTTCCTTTCGCCCCACCTTTGGTTTGTGCCCCAAAGACATTTATATACACTATATGCAAGAGTTATTTTGAGAAACATTCAGGATACAGAAACATTGAACAGAGTGTCCTCAAAGTGTTTGTTAACAGAAATTTATGTTGTTTCGTACATTGCATATTTTCTCTTATAGGAAATTGTTTGTGGCATCTCGGCTTACTGTTGAAACTAGCTTTTTTGCTGCTGTGCATTTGTTTCTTGGCATATTCTCAGGTTTGTATAGTCTTCTCAGTTTATAGTTTATAAGATTTTAAAGTTCAAGTCTGCTAAGGTGTGGGAGAAGAGTTAGAGCCTTGTTTTAGGCTTCATTTTTTAATGACTGTATAAAAGTATCACTCTGTAGTCGACTGCTCTGTGGCGGAGTTCTTTTGAGACCCTACCCACTTGGTTACTACTGTTTTTGTTGTAAGAGCAATTTTAAGCTCTTCCTCTGGCAATTGTTCCAGATCCATTTTACTTGACTTTGATCAATCAAACGTTTATTGAATGTCTCTTCTGAGACATACTCTAAGCGATGATCAAAATTCTCCTGACAGAATTTGCAGCTTGGTTTGTGCATTATTCATTGCACCACACTCTAACTTGATTTTTCTGTAAATGAGCAAAGTAAATTCGAGACAGTTAATAAAATGAACCTGGGTGCAGAGGGTTGGTGATGTCTTGTGTGTTTAATTTAAAAGATTTTGGTCATTTTTATACTTCAGACCTTATATCCTTTATTTTGATGGTTGAGATTTTCTGTAGATTTAGCAGAATGGCAGTCTGTTATCTGCTGGTTAAATCCATCAGGCAGACATTTTACTTGGGCAGCATGAAACTCAGAATAAAATAGTTTAATTTGAATATCTATAGTTTTGACATAAACTGCAGTTGGCTCATGGTGCTACTTTTTTCATAATGCTGTGTCAAGTGTAAATGCCCACTAGGTATGTTTTGTTATATGTGGATTGGGGTGCAAGATAATTCTGCAGGGCCATTGGAAGAGGGGTTGTTAGGCCTTTTGTACTTATTTTCATACTTAGAAGTAAATACAAGTAAAAACATTTTTGTTTCTGCCTGGCATCAAGTTTCCTTTTTCATGTGAGATAAATAAAATAATAAAACAATGGACAAATGTATAAAGAAATTAGATACCAACAAATACCCAACATTCTGTGAGTACATTCAAATGGAAAGAAAGTGAATTTGATCCATTATTAAATAGTGAGAATAAGAAAACTTCAGCAGCTCTGGGTCACTGTTTACTCCAGGACAAGAAAAAAAAAAGAAAAAAGCATACAGCCCAGTTCAGCCCACTGTCTTCTCAAAATGTCAGTACTCAATGAAACCTCTTTATTGGTGACATAATAAATAAATTTCAACTAGAAGTAAAATTTTAAGTTACAAATACATTTATATATAGATATTCTTCATATATGTGGTCTCTAAGGTCATATGTTTATATTTAGTAAATCCATACCTTTTATGTCATACATCTGCTCATATCTATACATTTGTGTGTGTATATGTATAATCCAGAAGACTTTATTTTGCAATTTTTTGTAAGAATGAATCTACATTGTCTGCAGAATAGATTTCGATTCAGCTCAGCTCTGTTTTATGTGCAGTTGAAGTTGTGGTTAAATGGATATGGTTGTATTTTGTTAAAGTAATGAAATTCTTCTGACATAAAGATTCAGCAGTATCTGAAACATTATCTTGGTGTTTTCCTTTGGGTTTTGGTAATTATTTTTTCAGTAATCATTTGTTATGCTCTTGCAGAAGGTCCAGTAATGGGACATTCCTTAGTGGAGTGTGCTGGCGTTCTTTAGTCGATATTGAGGATTTGTTCTCTTTGAAGGGCTTCATTAGTGTGCAGGAATGTACCCAAGACTTTTGCCCCTTCATTCCCACATTTTCCTGGCTGTCAGATTAATAAGAGGGTGCCATTCAATAACTGGACAGAGTAAAACTTGAAACTGTGTTTCAAAGGCTAGTAATAGCACTTAGGGATGGCTGATTGGAGTAATTAATCCAGAGGGCTCTTTCAATTCTAATAATTATAGATAATTAAGGACATTTAGAGGAAAATAAATTATATTTTCACCTTAACCTTTATTTTGGTTATTGATACCATATTGGCTAAAGCATTTTGTTTTTTTGTGTCTGACTAGTAAATATGAGCATTTTTCATCTATTAGATTATAACTCCTCAATAAAATGATTTTCTAATTGCTAGTTTTTTGTTTTTTCAAAATTTTGTAGTTTTAGTAGCTTTCATGTGAAGGACAAATAAATTTGGAGAGTATTAAATATTTATTGGCCATAGCTAAAATAAATTTATTCTTTGGTGGATTTCAAATGAAGCCATATTTTAAAAAGAAATTGAAGAGAAGTTAAAAATGTGCATGACCTTTGTATAATTCTAGCTCAACAAATATATACATTAGAATAAAATTACAAAGCAAGAGTTGATGTGCATTGTCTTAACTGTCTGGATTCCTTTCCGTAGGGTGCGTTTGAGAAGATCTTTTCCCTTTGGCCACTTTCCAAATGTTTTGAACTGAAAGGGAATGTATATGAATGGTGGTTCAGATGGCGGTTAGACCGTTACGTATGTATTTGCTTTGTGAACCTTGCTGTCTCAAATTATACTGTTAGAAAATTATTTGTACTTTTGTCTGTTTCTGCTTAGTTTTAGAATAAAGAAACATGTTGAGAGTAAGTTAAAGCGGACTACCCACATACTCTTTTTCATTACATGCATGTCTATCAGCAGGAAAATATTTTCAATGTTGTCTATAAAGTGGCCTCTGACTGACAATTGTAATTGATAGATGATTCGCATGTATCTACCATTCAGAACAGTATTCATGAGCTTCATGATGTGTCCTGAGTTTCATGAGATGTTGATGTTGGGAAGTGTGTATTAGAGAAAGACATACCCCTGAGCTGCCAAATGTTTTCAATCCACTCTCAAATCTAAGATTACTATTACAATGGGATATTAAGCTGTGCAATATAGATTTGTTGATAGACATGCAAAGCAGCAGCAGCAACAACGTAGTGGCTTATTCCGTGCACTTAACCTGAAATACCTTTGCCAAAGAAAATGCAAACTGTCTAGCAGAGCACTCAGCCAATGATAATTACTTTACCCTTTGCTTTTTTCTTTCTGTTTTCACCATCTTTCAGTATGCTTTCTTGATAACCATTCTGTGCCGTTCCTGGGTTCTAACGTCTGTGTATTTTCCTGTGTAATTTATTGCGTCTCTAAGCCATATACAGATACAGTGTCCCTGCTAAAGTCTCTTTACATCATCTGTTAGGATGTGCTTATCTTAGTCTGTTGGAGCAACTGAAGCAGAACATGAGAGCCTGGTTGGCTCCTGAACAACAAAGCATATTTCTTACAGTTCCAGAGACTGGGAAATCCCAGTTCATGGTGATGGCAGATTTAGTGCTGGGTGAGGGCCATGGGCAACCATGTTCTCACTAGGACTGTTCCCTGGGGTCTCTTACAAGGCACTGACCCCACTCATAAAGGTTGTACCCTTATGTCCCAACCGCTTCCCACGTACCACTTAAAACGCCAGACTCCACATAAGAATTCATTTTCAACATTCAAGAGAGTTTTATTATTTTTGGAGGGGAGGCGGGGCTGAACAACTGAGGAATAGAAAAACCCAGTCCATTTCAGTGACAAATCATGTTATTCTTATTTATGTCTTTTTTTTTTTTTTTTTTAAGAGAAAGCTGTATGTTTTCTGCTCTGCCATGTTGGTTTTTTGTGCATAGTTTCCTTTTAAGCTTACGACTTGGCAGTACTGTTGCTGGGTGTGATTGAAGGGAGCTGTATGAAATGTGTTTTAATGTTTTAGAGAATGTTTAGAAGAGCTTGGTATGTTTCAGTTGTTGAGGTTGGGGATGTAGCTCAGTGGAGCAGTTTGTGTTTCTCATGTGTAAGACCCTGGGTTCAATCCCAACACTGAAAAACATCAGTTGTCTTTCTTCCCTGCCCAAAGTCCTTGAGGAGGATCCTCTGCTGCTGTAGGGCTTACTCTCTTGGCTCACACTCACTAGCAGTGCTGGCTTTCTTTGACTATCAAAGTTTGCATTAAGGTTTCAGCTCTTCATGGCAACTCTAATGTCTTAAGCTTCTAGCCCACCTACTTTTATACACGGTTTTAAATAAGCAGGCATTGTTCTAGTGTTGGAGAAGTGCCTCTTCAAAACAACTTTCCTCTCGTTTTCAGGTAGTCTTCCATGGGATGCTGTTTGCTTTCATTTATCTGGCTTTGCAGAGACGTCAAATACTTTCTGAAGGAAAGGGTGAACCTTTGTTTTCAAACAAAATTTCCAACTTCCTATTGTTTATTTCAGTAGTGTCTTTCTTGGTAAGTTTCAAGAAGTAAGTTTCTAATTATCTAAGTTTTTAACTGATAGAGAAAATTAACCTTAAAACAAAGAAATATAATTAACTGACTTAAATAAATACTTTAAAACTTTTTCTGTATTTTTTTTTCTAATTTGGATATAAGTTCTAAATAGAATGCACATGTAAGTTAAGTAGGAACACTAGCTGAGTGTGTAGTGAAATAAGAATTTCAGATGTTACAATCAATTTGGGAGCAGTTATACCATGTACTCTCTAATGTGAAGAGCCAGCACATCCTGGTGATGACCAGATTCCCAGCTGTGTCCAAACCTCTGTCCTCCCTTTTCCTTTCTCATGCTTAGACAGCTGATCCTCTGAACAAGTGAATAAGGCTACAGAAAGTGTCTAAGGATGCTCCTTCTGGCATAGCGAGCTGCCATGTTGTGACGAAGATAACCAAACCTTGTTTCATGTCTGGTGAAGGGTTGGCTGTGCTGTAATCTGACCTGTACATTCTCATTTTAGACCTATTCCATCTGGGCCAGCAGTTGTAAAAACAAAGCCGAGTGTAATGAGCTCCACCCATCTGTTTCTGTGGTACAGGTAATTCTCTATCTCGATTTTTCTCTAGACAGAGTCATGCTGTGTAGCCTGTGCTGGCCTCAAACTTATGATCCTCTTGCCTCAGGCTCCCAGGCCATAACATCATGGCGTTCACCATCACACTCAGCTCCCAAGAATTACCTTGATTTCGAGAACTTTTCACTTCAAAGTTTTTATAAGAATACAGTCTTCAGAAGTAAAGAGATGACAGAAAGTTCAAACCCCAGAAAACGCTGGGAAGTTACCTAATCTCTAAGCCTGTCTTTCTTCATAGTAATAGAGATATTAAAGTCTCTCTCAAAGGCTTATTATATTTCATGTTTGAAAATTATACAGCCAAGCATTTGTAACTTGGAAAATGTTAATTCCAGGACTAGGCCGATGGCTCAGGTAAAATGTTTGCTGTATAAAACATGAAGATGATTCCCACATCATGTAAAAGGCCATGGGTAGCAGATGTGCCTAAAGTCCCAACTCTGGGGCAGCAGAGACTAGAGGGTCCCTGGGGCTTTCTGGCCAGCCTGTCTAGTCAAATTGGTAAGCTCCATGCTCAGTGAGAGACATCTCTCATAAAAAGAAAATGAAGAGCAATTGAGCAACACACCCAATTTCAACATCTATCCTATACACACACACACACACACACACACACACACACACACACACACACACACCCCATACATAAAACATTTAAATTCTCTGCTCATATTTTCTTTTTTAATATTTACTTTAATTTATTTAATATTATTAATTACCTACTGTGCTAAGTACCATCTTAATAATAAAAGGCTCAGTATTAAACAAGATGACACCTGTCCTCAAGAAATTTATGGTTTAATGGAGATGTGGGTCAGTATACATTGATTCATTTATTTAGCAATGTTTTGTATTCATTTAATAATCTATTGATTCTGCACCTTAGACAGTCCAGTGATGACCAGATCCAGCAAATTTTCTACTCTTACAGAGGGGACAATACTGTGTTACAAATTATTATAATTACCACATAACTATGAATAGAAGTATCTCATACTTTATGAGAATATAATAAAGGGTGGTATATGACCTACCTGGAAGACAGAGAGGAATGGGGTCAGGGATCATGGATCATTTCCCTGAGAAAAGAGGGAAGGAACAACTGGGCAGGCCCTATGATGAAAGGGAACATGGCACATTGAAGGAACTCAGAAAGCCAAGATGTAGAGAAGTGAGGGATAGTGCCTGGAAAGGGAGCAGAGTCTAGTGAAGACTCAGATTGGAACTACAAAGCAAAAGATCATAGGGCGTGATCATCAGTGTGGGGACAGTAGGTACAGACTGCTTTGAAAGTGGGGGCGTTCTTCCTAACCTTTGTTGCTGTAAAAGCGAGGAAGGAAATTGTATCTTGAAATCTAAAGGATGAGTAGTCTAGCACAGAAGGGCATGGAGAGTGTTTGGAGTGTCCTCTCCTAGATCCTGAGTGTTCTTCAGTGGAGGGACTGTGGGATTTAGTCTCAGCGTCTGTGTACTAGCACCAAACAGGTGAGAGATTCTCTAGACATGATTGGTAATCAAGTTTCCAAGGCTGTCTTTGAATGGCATTTCTATTGCTTCTGTAGACAACAGCACTACTTACCAATAGCTCTTTGTACAGCTTATAAAATGTCATTGCTGTGACTCACAGGATGAGAGGGAACATTAGCACTCATAATATACCAGGCAGAACAATTTAGGGAGAGCAATCGAAGAGAGTGGCGGCACGAGAATAATACCAACTCTTTTCTACTTATCCACCTCCACATGCTCGCTTATCCAAAGTTACTTTTGTTGTAAGAACCGTAGTTTCTCTCTTGAAGAGTAAAGAGTGGATGAGGAATATAAATTAAAGCAAACATTAGTTTTATTGACTGTTTGCTTCTTTTTAAGGATATTTGTTCCACCTCATAAATGTCATCAGCATCTAAGAAATTCATATGCTATAGCAGTATCCTTCTGACCATACTGCATGCTTGTTCTTAGATGTGAACAGAGGATGTGTGTGTGTGTGTGTGTGTGTGTGTGTGTGTGTGTGTGTCTCATGAGAAATTGAAAGAGTGACAGACAGACAGATAAATAGATATAATTAGAGTGCACACATATCTGAGGGAATTTCTGTAAGATTTTAACCATATAAACAATTCCTGGTGCTTCATTTGAAAATATTTCCCAGCCTAATTCCTGAGAAGTTTTTCTTTCCTCATTTCTCTCTCTCTCTTCCACTGTTCTCTCTCCTTCTCTGTCTCTCTCTCTATCCGTGTCTCTCTGTCTTTCTCTCTCTCTTCCTTCTCATATTTTAGATAGATAGATAGATAGATAGACAGATAGATAGATATAAATGGTAGATAGATAGACACACAGACACACAGACACACAGACACACACACACACACACACACACACACATACACACACACGGGGAGCGGGTGTGGGGGGAGCCTAGGCATCAAACCCAAGGTCTGGCAGGCACTAGACAAGCGCATTACCATTGAGTATACCCCCGCCTGTGCCAGTCTTTGTAGTTTTGCCTGTCAGATCTGATAGGAATTTCCAGCTGTGACTAGCTATAGAACAGGTAATTAACAATAAAGAATGTATAGAAAATTATTATAATAGTACCCAGGAAGTTTTAATGCTAACCCAATTTTAAACATCATTATATTCACTTGAAGTTAATAATGACTTTCCAGACTTCAACTGTGGTTATTATTTGGTTATTATTTCTTTGACTTTTCTATTTCCCTTATTTATTAAATACATGATAAAGTACAAGGCTTCAATATGACAAAGAGATGTAGTACAATTGGGGAATGGTAGATCCTAGACAGAAATAGAGGAAGTGGTTTGTTTGGTGCTCTTCCTGGATATCTGGTTGCTCAGCCTAAGAGATTGCATGCGTATGCATCCATATTTCTAGCATTTTATGTTACAGCTATGTTACATTGTTCATTATAATAACACATTAAATAGCCACGGCTCTCCCCTTTTTGATCTTCACCTCTAAATGTGTAGTGCTTATGCTGTTACCTATGTCTGTTTCTTTAAAGCTCTCCAGTGTGTGCCTCAGTAAACACCTACATGTTTTCCTATCAATGTTCAGATCCACTCTTTAAAGTCGAGCTCCTCCCCATCCGTGTTGATGATGAAGCAGGTGCAGCTGAGTTCCTTTGCTCAAGCCCCAGAGCTGGCACAGACAGGCCAGGCCGACAGCTCTCGGATGCCATTGCCCCACATGCCCTCAGCTAAATCCTCCCGGAGCGTTTCTTCTGGCCAGATTGTCACACACCTTCTTTTGCTTCCTTACCCCTGCATCCTTTGACAGAGGCTTAGGGTGAACACTAAATCTGAGTGATTAAAGAGCACTCAATCTGAGTTCTGTTCAGAGATTTAAGTGGATGTCCCAAAGATAATGATGAAAGTGCATTCTCTCTCTTTTTGAAAATGTATAATGCCCTGCTCCTTTGAAAGGAAGATGAATTCTAAGGACAGGACTTAATAAACTGGTTATTGGGTATGAGACTATGAGTTGGAAGTTTTAAAAGTGCAAGGCTATCTCCCTTGTACAAAAGGACACAGGAGAGGGCTGACAGCTAGAAGCCCAGACTAGAGACTGTTGTAGAGTAACAATCCAGAGAGAAAACTACTGCATATGAATGCTGTATGAGATGTCACCTAGCAGGCTTCGCAGAGGCAACCTGATGATATTCCTGGCCCTGCTGCTCCCATACACACATGCCTGCCTGTGCAGGAAGGATTGTGTTCATTGGATTTCTGTCACTGTGACAAAATACTCAAGAAAAGCAACTTCAAGGAGGCAAGACGTGCTTTGATTCATGGCTCAATGGTTTCAGTGGAGTGTGTGGGCGCTGATGCTTCTGGGCAGTGGTATGGCGGGGCACCTTGACATGAATGTGGTCGGTCAAAGCTGCTCACCAGGGTGGCCAAGAAGCAGAACTAGAGAGGAAGATCCAGGGACAGGGTATACTCTTTAAAGTCATGTCCTCATTGACTTCCTTCCTCCATCCAGGCCCGACCAAGTATTATCCCATCCAGCCATGGACTGATCAGTGGGTCAGTCCATTTTAGGGACTCTTCATATCCAAACCACAACAAGGAATTTGAAATATGTAAAGAGAAAGAGTGGCCATGGACCGGGCAGATACTTTATGAATGGAGCCAAAGTACATCAACTTTACACAGAGTCCTTCGGGGAGCAAAGAGTTAATATGTTCTCTGTTATACATAAAGTAAAACATCTGTCTTACATTACCTCAAATCCACATTACTCTTCAGTATACATACAGCTCATGTGTTGAGAAATCCAGCTTGGATGCACTCTAGCCAAAATACCCTGACAATATTTATCAATTCAAAGAATGTATATCAAATTCAAGAATATAAGCAATGAAGTTACCACTTAGACTTCAAATTCTTTTAAATAAATATGTTAAATATATTTACTTTTTTGGGTTTCTCTTATAGATTGTAGCCTTCATCCTGATAAGGAACATCCCTGGATATGCCCGTTCGGTTTACAGTTCATTTTTTGCTTGGTTTGGAAAAATTTCACTAGAGGTCGGTACTCTTAATATTTTGCTTTACCACAAACAGCCAAGTACGTGTGCATGTACATGTATGTGTGTGTGTGTGTGTGTGTGTGTGTGTATGTGTGTGTGTGAATGTGCACATCTGACATACTCCTTTTAGATCAGAGTTATGTTCTATGTAGAATTATAACTTTGAACAATCATAAAGCATTTGGGACGCTTATAAACCTTATTTACCAATAGCTGGATGTCAGTAACTGTCGGAGCAGCTTCACATTACTTTAAGCTTTTCAGTTCAACTAAGATGCTTGAGTAAGAAGAACAGTAGTAACCAGATAGAAATGAAGTCACACCAGGGAGATTTTGACTTTTTGTTCTTCTCTATAATTACATACTGCTGGAATTCAGACCTCTTACGTTTATTGTAGTAAATGTAACTTTTCTATGCCTGGACACTGTGGGAAGATAGTCAAATTCATTACAGTTGGAGCTATGAAAGATACAATTATCTACAAAATCAATTTAGCCATGGGGTTTGAAGCACACTCTGCAGATTCTGAGATTCTTTGTTATTTGAAATAAAATGCTTTCATATAATTCATATTGCAGTTGTAATGGATAAGTTTTAGAGTATGAGATCTATGGAGTTACCTTCTTAAATAGGGCAGGTATATTTCCCCAAGTTCCCTGGTCAAGCTTTTGTCATTTTCTGTTGTCTTGGTTAGAAGAGGGGATCTGTAGGGACAACACAGTGGGCTTCGGGACCAGCATGAGAACCAGGTGGGTTGGAAAAGCCTCCCAGAGTAAAGCATTATCACATATTTAAATTAGGAAGAATTTGTGACTTGGTCATTAATGCTCTGTGCACACTGCACCTTAAATGTTTTGTTGTTTGTTTTTTCCTAGCTGTTCATCTGTCAGTACCACATCTGGCTGGCAGCAGACACGAGGGGTGTTTTGGTCCTCATTCCTGGAAACCCTACCCTCAACATCATCGTCAGCACTTTTATCTTCGTTTGTGTGGCGCATGAAATCTCTCAAATCACCACTGACCTGGCACAGATCCTTATTCCTAAAGATAACCCGTCTCTCTTCAGAAGGCTGGCCTGTACAGTTGCATTCTTTTGTGGGCTACTCATCTTATCCTCCATTCAAGATCAATCAAGACTCTAGGCTCCTAAAATCTTAAAAACAGACTCTCTGGGCTTACTTTGCATCTGCCTGGAGGGGAAAATCGTCTGTCTGGAGATATTAATGACTGTGTAAATATAAACATTTGTCAAGGGGACAGTTTTATGGTGTCCGTTAAACTCGTGTGACTGTGTATATCAGCACTGTATATATCCAATGTGAAATGCATAAAAACAGTGAACCAGGATGCATCATATAGGAATGCATGTAAGAAAGACTTTCCTACTGGATCTGTGTCTCCTTACATAAGTGATTATAGTTAACATATGAAGGCAGGGAAATGATTGATTTTCCGGTAAACATATGTAAGTAATTTGATTAGCTTAGTGATGCCACTGAGTGTTTTGATATTCCCTCAATTTGTAGAGATTGCCCCATCTGCATCTGTACTCACAGAGCTTCCCACTTCACTGAGAACTTAGTGCTGAAGTGACTTGCAGTGTTCTTGTCTGTCATATGTGCAATGATGTGGGGTGGAAACAGTATGTCATTAACTCACATGTGTTCATATCCGCTGTGTGTTCCCCAGTGGGACTTCCTTCCTCGCTGTGGATTCAGGTGTGTATGCCTAAATCTTTGTACATTTTGCCCCTCACAGAGTTGTTCTAAAGCTCTGTGACAAGGTTTTGTCATTGTGGGTGTCACCATTATTCTTAAAAAGGCCAAAGTTTCCTTCCAATCCAAACAGTCTCCTTGTTTCCCTAAGTTATAACAGGATAATAAAACTACCCTGTGGGTCCACTAATATTTGCTGGCCACTAATTACGTATTGTATATTATTTCCAATGTTTGGAAAGTCCTTTATAGCCATTTTGGTATTGCCTATTATTCCCTCCTTTTTTTTTTTTTTTAATATTTATCGATCTGAACCTGTACAGCATAGTGAAGTTTCAAGTCCTTTGATTGAAATGTATGACGATAGTAGAATTTTAAGTAAACTGGTGACCTTGGATAATAAATGACTTGTTTGGTTGGTTTTTGTATAAGCTAACTGTTAAAGGTATACATTTATTTATCTGTTGTACAGATCTGATTATGATTTTTAAGGTATGAAAGATTGCACTTATTTGCTTTTATTCCGTGTGTGGTAAGATGTATTTTCTGTTCACAGTGTGTAACAATAAGGAGTAATTTAAACAGTAAATAAACCTTCAGTGGATGCTTATTTTTGTATTGGCAAAATATCAAGCCTTGTGTGTGTGTGTGTGTTTTAATTCATTTTTTTATTTGTCCTCTTTATCAAACACTTAATATGTAGGGGTAAATCACCAAGTTCTAGCTGAGAATGAATAATTTAGTTATTAGGGCCTGTGATGGTAATCAGTCTTCCAACCAGGAAATTCAAGAATTATGGTTTATTTGTAGTTTTATTTAAAAGTTTTTTAATTCTCAAACTTTATATGCTGCTGAAACATTTCCATTAACTGAGCAATATTTATTTGACAGAAATGTGCTTTTCTCTGTTTCTCTGTTCTTCTGCCCTTCCTTAATCTTCTGACGTTTCCCAGATAGACAGTTGTAATGAATCATTGCTCTGCCTCCTAGACAGCAGCCTTGTAAGCAGAGAATCGTATAGTTATAAATCACAAACTTCCACGCACTGTGCTCACATTATTCTTGCTCATGTAGCTCGCCAATGAGCAGAGTGCATTTTAATTTAGCTTGTACGTTTTATCACCTGAAGAAGACTCTTGCTGATGAAGCAATTGAAAGAGAAAGATGACCAGTTCTCTCTGTGATTTGGAGGCAACTATGTCTTTCAGTAATGATGCCCAAGAGAATGCATAAGTTTTTCTCTTCTATTTGCACTGAAGCCTAAAACTTAAGTAAAAAGCACTTTCTTCATGTCATGCTTTATTGAAGTTGCAAGACTTTTTTAGATAGCATTATACATAAGAATATAATTAAAACATAGTGGGTTTTTTTATATTTATATTTGAAATCTGTCCTCTTTAACTTGGTTTAGCATGTCCTCTAGAGAAGAGGGTATTGCAGAAGTTACCACGAGGATGGCATCTGTGTCTGATAAACGGATTGTTCTTTCTGCTGTGGTGTAGATGCTGACTGTTGCTGGCCACGTCTCCATAAAGCTGCTTCTGATGCTAATGAATAGAGAACACAATTCCCAAACTCAGATTGTCTCTGGTCAGAATCACATTCAGAAAGCCATCCTCTGCCTCCAAGCTACTTTGCTACTCAATTTTCCCATGGCCCTCCCTGCTTCTGTGGCAAACCTTCCCCTTGTGTCTCTTGAGAAAGACTCATTGAAATTTCAGGCTGTGTCCAAGCCCATTACTTATCTCCCTGTGTTAGGCCATGTTGTTTGTTTTTGAGATGGTAGTAAATGATATTGATATGCCACTATTCCATCATAGCATAACACTACAATGTCTTTAATGGATACATTTTTTCCTCCACAAATCCTTTATTTTCTCAAGGCTAGGAAGCTTTTAAACTTGATAAAGTTAACTTTAATAATAGGCATGTTTTTACAGATATTTTAGAGGTAGATGATGGATGGTGATGGTTGGTAGGTAGGTAGGTAGGTAGGTAGGTAGGTAGATACCTAGATGCATAGATACATAGAAACATAGATTCCACAGAACCTAGGACAGCACTTCATGTAATAGACCCTAAATGAGAGTTAATATTATCACAAGTGTTTGTGATTCCTCAGAGAGAACCCCATTTCTGAAAGTTAGTATTTTTGTCAATAAAGCAAATGTTAGAAGAACCAAATTGGCATTTTTGTGTTGCACAATATTAAATTGCCAAGCCCTAATGTTTTTGACGTACAGAAATAACCATTTCCTATTGCCCAACTTAACACCTTTGTTTTTTGATTGTTTGTTTTTAGGCTCTTGATGGGTTGCTAGTTACCTGAAGATTTTATATTGATAATTATTCCAAAAGTTATAAATACTAAGTTTGGTTGTATTTGGCTTAGTTTTATAAGGATTGATGGAAACTTTAGACATTATTTTTTTAAAGCACTGGTAAATATTTATATTCAATAAAATTTATTCTAGGATTGTGAGTGATAGGAATATCTATGAAACAGTATAGGCAGAAAGCTATTTTTCAAAAGAATTGAGGCTATTTATTATAAAGTCCCCAACAGATTAATTAGAAGTAACCTACCTAAATCTTGGAGAATAAAAAGGAGATAAATCAACATTTTAAAAGGAAGCTTGGAATTGGTAAGATGGGTCAGTGGTAAGATGCTTGCTGCCATCCCTAAGAACCTGAGTAGGATCCCTGAGACCCACACAGTAGGATAGAACTTCCACAAGTTTTCCTCTGACCTCTCTGTATGTGCCAAAGTAGGTGTGGGGGTGGGTGGGAGGGGCATGCAGGTGCACAGACACTAAACAGGATAATTAAAAGAAAAATAGAATTAATTTTGTGATTAGTTAGAAGTATATCATTTCAGTCAAAATCTTTAAAGCTAATTATTTTTCAAATTCATCAATTTCAATTACTAAGGTCTAGTGGTACTTGTATTTTAGAGAATTTCCTAATAATGAAAATGGTTTAAAAGTTTTATCTCATAAAAAATACTGCTCAAAATACACAAATTTTTTTTTAATTCTAGAACTGTTACAGATGCATTAATATCTTAACTTCCCGCGGACAAATTGAGCCTTTTCTGTTTAGCTGATGGTCAAATCCCCACATTATCACGGTCTCTAAAATATGAAGTCTAGCCGGGCGGTGGTGGCGCACGCCTTCAATCCCAGCACTCGGGAGGCAGAGCCAGGCGGATCTCTGTGAGTTCGAGGCCAGCCTGGGCTACCAAGTGAGTTCAGGACAGGCGCAAAGCTACACAGAGAAACCCTGTCTCGAAAAACCAAAAAAAAAAAAATAATAATAATAATAATAATAAAAAAAATAAAAATGAAGTCCAGCACCTGAAAGGCTATGTCTGTTCTTTCTCCCCCTGCTGCTTTGTTCTCATTCTTCTCGATTGCCTACCTCTAATTCTTTTAAAAAGTCAAATTTAAACATCTCTTGTGAGACCAAATACTTTCTTTTCTTTACACATCAACCACCTAATCCCATTATCTTATGAGACCCCATTACTTCAGTAAAAGTTGTAACTCCAGAGTCAAGGTTTCATCTCCTGTGAACATGGGGTGCTCTTTTAAACTTGGGGTGCAGTAGATAAGAGAAAGCCACGACTGTCAGCTAAAAAATTTGGGGGTTATTCTCCCATCTTAAAACAAGATTCTTCTTTTTGTCTTGTACACCCAAAGCTGGGTTCTCATTTCTCTTACAGCCCAACCTACTCTTGTCCAGATAAGCAAGAACCTCCACCCTGCTAAATCCCTCCATCGTTGCTGTCCTCATCCTCCTTGACCCCCACGTACCTGCCTTCATAATGCCTCTGCCATTTCTGGGTTTGTTTCCTTCCTGTCTGAGGAGCCATTCCTCCAGTCTTGTTTTATGGGTCATCTTCACACCTTCAACATCTAAACTGCATTTCCCAAAACCCAGTTCTGACCTCTATTCCCACTCCTCAGTGCCCCTTACCCAATCACATGACTCGACATACCATCTGTATGCTGAGGACTATGAAGTTTATATTCTACCTGAACTAGAACTCACATGTACATTTGCTTTCTCTGTTCAACTGTTTTAAAAGACATCTAACCATTAAAAACAACATGCAAAGCTTCCCTATTATTGGCCACATCAATCACACCTCCCAGGCATTCCCCACCTTGGCAAATGGTAACCGCCTCCCTCCCGAACAACAAAAATGGGTATTCTTCTCTGATGCCCTTACTCATACACACCATGTCTTACAGTCGTGAAAACTTGTCAGCCTCCTCTAAAAATACATCCATAGTTCAGCTACTTGTCATCACCTTCAGGATGACCACTGTTGCAAAATAGAGTCAGGTCTCTCCTGGACTACTGTCTGTCGATAGCTTGTTTAGTTTTGTTTGTTCTGTTCTGTTTTAGGTTTCTTGTTGTGGGATGGGGTGGGTCTGTGCATGTGTATGCACAAGTGTCCTCTGGTCTATTCCTCAAGAGCCTTTTGTCCTTTGTTTTGAGAGAAACTCAAAACTTCTCACTGGTCTGGAGTTCACCGATGAGGCTACACTAGCCTGTCTCCACCTCGCCTGTTGGAGGGTTATGGGCAGGCACCTCCACCTGAGCTTTGCAGTGTGGCTCCTGGATTTGAATTGTCTCGCTGACTCCCTTAGAGCGTATGTTTCTGAAGACAGCCCATTTCCTTTCCATTCCCTGCTGTGTCCAGCTGCTGTACCGTTGCTTCTCTTAGCACGTGGGTTGCTGAGGTCATGGCTCAGTCAATACTGCAAAATCACACCAAGTACTCACCCTACTTTTGAGGGAAGCAAGCAGACTAAATCATGAGGCAGTTCAGAAAATGTTTCTCTTAGGGACAGAGACGGTGGGCTGAAGTGATGCTTTAGTTGGCTTCTATGGTGTTAATTACAGTGCTCTAACATTTTGAACTGGTAAGGAGTTTGCATTAACTTGGGATCCTTTGTCTTCCCAATGGCAAACTGCAGCAAGAGCTGAGCACGGGCTTCCCCGCAGTGGACAGCTTCCTTCCCCTGTGCTTACTACCATTCCCTATTTTGTCATGGCCTTTTATTGTTGCTTCGTACAGGAGGAAATCATTTCTATGAACTTAAATATCCATCAGAAGTAAAAAAAAAATTAAAATTGAATTTTTATGAAAACCAAAAATATTCTCCAATGTTCAATCAGAAAAATGACTGTCAAGGAATACTATTTTAAAGACCACTATGGCTGTGCGGTGGTGGCGCACGCCTTTATTCCCAGCACTTGGGAGGCAGAGGCAGGTGGATCTCTGAGTTTGAGGCCAGCCTGGTCTACAGAGTGAGTTCCAGGACAGTCAGGGTTACACAGACAAACCCTGCCTTGAAAAATCAAAAAATAAATAAATAAACAAACAAACTAAAGACAGGGCCAAAACCTGGAAATGCCTATGCAAATGCAAGGTAAATAGACCAATGAACTGTATAAAAAAAATGCCTGAAAATAAGTCTCAATTTTAGATAAAAAAAATTTTAAAACATATAGTTAACATTGTGAAATCCATACTACATATATAACAAGTGAAAGACAACATCAAAACATTTTACACATTAATTATAACAAAAATTACATGCCAAAAATGAGCTTTTGAAAACATAAAGTTAACAGAAAACACTGTTATATCCCTCAACATAGTAAGATGGAATGAAACCTTACAAGGAAAGCTTTGTGAAGGATATAATTTGTGCCATTTTCTTTGGTAGTTCATCCAAGTGCAGACATCAACAATGTGAGCTGGTTCATCTTATCTACTCGTTTTCAGTGGGCGTTCTCATGTGATCAAGTGGTTCAAAATCCTTCTAGTATCTGGCTCCTTAGAAGGCAATCGCTTATTAATGAGCTGGGTTAATAGAATCTTAAATGTTTCATATAGGTGAATATTAACAGTTACTAACTAGTCGGTATGATTATAGAGTGTGTGGACTTGTGAAGTGAAATTGAAATGAATGATGACATGCAAAGACATAAAACTTAAGTCCATTTTAGTTTGGTGGTTTACTGGTAATACGATTTGATCCTTCTCTGTTGTTCAAGGGAATAATTCAGGAGAAAGTCACGAGGGATGTTCTTGGTGCAGTGAACTAGAACTAAGCACCCACCACTTCTTTTTGCCTCCTTCCCTCTCCTCTCATCTTAAGTCCTACTCATTTGCAGAGAAACAGCCATGGAGAAATGTTGAGTTGAAATCATGGTCCAGCAGTTGCAAATAGCCCATCTATGTATGAGACCTGGGGCAGGAGGACTCCTTCAGAGGGCACCATTTAAAATTGAAATCATAAAGAGGTTGTATGTACCTGGACCAAAATGGTCAATAAATGTCTTTAAATAGAATAATGAGAAAGGATAAGACTTACATAATTGGATATTTAATCATATTATTAAATTGCAATTATGTCAGTGTGAAGAAATGAAAAAATATGAAGATCAATGTAAAGGTGACTGTATTAAAAGGACATTCAAATACAGTAATGAGTTTACGTTAGGTGGTCTTCTCACTGCGAAGATGAAATACTTGACAATGGCTGCTTTCTAAAGAAAGAAAGTATTTATCCTGACTCATGGTTGGAGAGTTTAGTAGTCCGTAGCAGACAAGGCATGGTGGCAGGAGCATGTGCAGCTGGTTACAGCGAATCTGCTGTCAGGAAACAGATGAATGCTGGGGCTCAGTTCACTTTCTCGTTTTCATTCTGTTGAAGACCCCAGCCCATGGGATGGTGCCACCTACATTAGCATGGGTTGCCCCACCTCCATCAAGCCTTTCTGAGAACACTCTCATAGATACACGCAGAGATGTATTTTCAAGGTGATTCCAAAGCCAGTCCAGTTGGTAATGAAGATTAACCTTCTCGGGTATCATTTCCTATTATTGAGGAAAGACAGATAGAGTCTATGTATAGTCCTGGAACAATTGTTTAACTTTGAGGATAAAAGTGCTAAATTGCTATTCCTATACAAGCTCAAATATAAACTGACTGATGGATTGAACATACACACACACACACACACACACACACACACACACACACACACAAGTGTGAGTATGAGTATCTTGTCTCTAAATGAAAAATGACCCATGAAGGGAAATAAAAAATTGAAATCAGAATTACTACGTTCCAGTACATGAAAATTTTAAACTTAATTCTAAATTCCATTACATGAAAACTTAAAACTTAAATATGCCAAAAGACATAAATAGAAAAAAATACAACCTGTAAATTTGCAGAACATGACTATTTGACAGAAATTTAATGCCCAGAGCATATAGAGGGCTCTGTTGGTGTAGAAATACCAAACTGTCTCTAGATTCCAGTTGGTTGCTAATTCTGCACAGAAGGCCACTTCATTCACATGCCTTAATGTATATTGCACAAATAATTTAACTTGGAAGAACATCAGGAAACCAGCATACTAAATACAGTCTTTCTATGGATCCTTCTGGGAACTGGCGAGAAGGGGCCATTTTTCTTAATAGTGCTGTGTTTTCTCATGCTTCCTTCAACCTTTTCCAAACTAAAATTAATTAAGACTAGATTATATTTAGCAGAAATTTGGAAACTAAATGGCCCATCTGTCTGTGTGAGAACACAGATTCAATATTATTTTTCTTCCTAGGGAGAATCTTGGCCTACCCCAAGAGTATTAAACTTAAAGTTTCCCCAAAAGATGTCGCTCCTGCCCAATATCTTATTAGATGCTTTTCTCTGGTACCCTGGGGTAGGTGAGCTTCTGCTAAAGACCAGTGAATCCCACCTAGTAATACAAATTGTTTATGGGTTGAGATGTAGCACATGCTTTGTAATGGGATATTAAGAATATGCATTTTGTTACTTCTTCCCATCCTTTAAAATGTATCTGTCTGTGTTGCTTCCTTTCCTTGTCCCTGTGATCAAACATCCGACACGAAGCAGCTTAAAGGGGAAAAGACTCAGCTGACTCACCTTTGAGGTGCAGCTCATTATGATGGGGAAGGACTAGCCGCAAGAGTTCCCTGTCAGCAGGATGGAGATGCCTGCTTGCTCACAATTCAGTGGACCAGGAAGCTCACAGACACACAGCTGGCTTCACCCACCCCTCACCCCCTGCCCAAGGAAAGTGCCTTCCGCATTCAAATGAGGGGTTTTGCAGAGTGTGGTGGTATATAACTTTAATACCAGCACTAAGGAGGCAGAGACAGGAAGAACTCTGTGAGTCTGAGGCCCAACTGTTCTACAAAGTGAGTTCAAGGCCACTCAGTGCATAATTTGACCCTATCTCAAAACAAACAAAACAAAACAAACAAACAAACAAACAAACAAACAAACAAAAAGCAATGGATGGTCTTCTCCACTCAGGTAATCTCTCAGCACATCCCTTACAGATAATACTCAAAGGGGCACTTCACTAATGCCCTAGGCATTTCTCAATCCAGTCAAATTGACAAAATTCACCCGTACAGTGCATTGGAATTAAATTAACCAAGCACCTGGATCTCTCTTGACTTTGAAACCAATGATCTGCATTATAGTTCATCTTGCAAAACAGCTCCATGGGAATCACCATTGTATCGCTCAGAACCCCAGTTATGTCTCAGTGAGCTCTTCTCGTGAACGTTCAACTGCTCCACTCTAGCCACATTGGAGCACTTACTCTAGTTTCTTTGCTAACATCTGTGGACATCGTGTCTTGGCTTTCAAGTTTTACTAATAAGAACTAGAAGGAAAGCTGTCTGTCCCAAAGAACAGAGAACTTTGGTGTTTAATATTCATATCTCCTTCAGTCTTGGCCACTTGTTCTTTCTTGTCCATTTCAGAGGATGTCGTTTTGCCTTGCCCTCATCCTTTCTGGAAACAAGGCAGTCTTATGGTTTGGGAGTTTCTGTAGAAAACAGCAATCAGAATGAGCAACGGAGCACAGTCACATGCACTCTTGGCCTTAATGGCCATGCTTGGAGCAAGCTCTCATACCACGCCTCTGTAGCAAGTCTTCATGGCTTCCTTCTTCACTCTCTTAACAACAACACTGGAGTTCTCCTTAGCTCTTCATTGTGTGGTGCTCTCTTTCTCAATCAATCTTACTTTTCTTTCTTTTTCTCTTGAAGTTACCATAAGGTCTAGTAGTATTTCAGCCTGTTTTCCTTCCAAACCTTCAATACTATTCCCTTATGGAGATTGTGGTCCTCAAGACCAGATGCCAAGCCACAGCCTCAAGATGGTGGCACATCCTTACCCTCACAGCAGCACAGGGCCCTCTTGTGTGCTTACTTGCTTTTTTCTCTGACAATCTTCATACCACTGCCTGCTCTCTTCTTGCTCCTGTATGTCAGTGCATCCTGAAAGTTCAGGAAAATTCTCTTCCTTGTGGCTTAGTTTTCTTGCCCCTCCAGAAACACAGGACATACTGGTCTCGGAAGGAATACCCTCTTCTTTTGGTGAACCAACATTCTTACCCTTAGAGGGGCTTGAGTCAGTGAATGTGTCATGTGTCACTATGACAAAGTGGGCAGAGAGTAACAACACAAAGATGGGAGTGAGTAGAGAGCGAGGGGTGCTGAATGGCTGCTCAGTGCAGAAGGTAGACTAGGTCTCCTTGACCCCTTCCCAAATATCCTGAAGAGAAGCTGCTTCCTTACAGGAATCAGGAAAGACCTTCCTAGGAGATGATAGTAAAAGCTCTGGGAAACTCACATCTCCGTAAAAACTTCTCTAAAGGAAAATGACTTTTTAGTGGTAGGGCAATGGGAAAGTCAAACTACAATTAGCAATTTACAGTTTTCACCATAAAATGTCAAGTCATTTCCCTTATCCTTATGTGATCTAAAGGTGTATAAGTTTTCTTTAGTCATCTGCAAGTTTTTTTTGTATAGTAAAGATGATAACCATTTTTTTTTCTAATTTTGAAAATACTATCCCCAGTTTCTACTTGCTTTCTCTTTTGACTTTTAATTTCTTTATATAAATTTTAATTTAAAAAATAAAATTCTCTCATGTGTGTCTCCGATTCTGTGTCTTTTTTTTTTTTTTTTTTTTGGTGCCTGTCCTGGATCTCACTCTGTACACCAGGCTGGCCTTGAACTCACAGAGATCCACCTGCCTCTGCCTCCCAAGTGCTGGGACTAAAGGCGTGCACCACCACTGCCAGTGATTCTGTGTCTTGATTATACCTTCTCTTCGGTTCTTTTCTTTCTGTAGGTTTGTCTTGTCCAACTTCTATGTGATAGTTTTGTTTTATCTTGTTGTATTTTATCATTATCTCTTGGAAGCCTGTTCTTTTCTAATGAGAGAGAGAGAGAGAGAGTATATCTGGATAGGAGGGGCAGTGGAGAGGAACTGGGAAGAATATCAGGAGAAAACCCTATCAAGATATATTATGTGAGAAATTAATCTATTTTCAATAAAAAGGAAAAAAAGAAAACATGAAAAAATAAAATTCATATTAAAAGTTCTATTTCTGCAAAGATTTTTCCTGTTCAGGGCTGCTCTGAAAGCTGGCTGACTCTTCTGTCACTTGGCATATGGCCAGAGCAGTAGTCTTTGGAGAAGAGCGTGTTGTCTCTAAAATTTAAAAAGAAAAAACCCCAAGGAGTTCTTCCTTCCTTACAATGGAAGATGTTAGAAGTGGTGATGTATTTTTTGTTTCCATGGACATGTCTGGGCACAATACTCATTTCTGGACTCCTAAAGTTTGACTGAAAAGCCTGGCCTATTTTATTACCCATAGTGCACAGCAGTATGTCTTCCCAAAGTCTGAGCAGGGGTGCCACCTTTTCCACATTCTGTCCTCAATATAGCATATGAGTGTGAGTGTGCGAGCATGCAATGCATGGACAACCCAGAACTCTTCAGGCCGTCTTATAACACAGGTTGAACATTACCACATTCCAGTGAAATGAATACTGTCTATTCTATGTGAATACAAACTATTTCTGGCTGAATGGAAGGAACGTATTTACTAAACCAGTGGACATGTATATGTATCATTAGTAGTCTATTCTAGTAACGAAACCCTGTCTAGTACAACACAGATGATCTTGGTTATTATCTGGTTGAGTTTGCTGTATGTACTGATATTCCTTAGTGATATCTTTAGTGCCACAGTGTTAACTAGAGTTATAATAATGAGCTATTGTGCTTTATCTATAAAGCATCCCCCTACAAAAGGCTCACGTGTGAAGATGTGGTTCCCTGTTGGTAGATGCAATCATTGCGAGCTGATTGGATCACAAGGGCTCTGACCTAATCAATGGTGTATTCCTAATTTAACAGTGTTATTGGAAGGTGTTGGAAACTTCCAGTGGTAAAACCTGGTTGGAGGAAGTAGATCACTTGAGAATGTACTTAAGGCCTGTATCTTGTCCTCAGACTTTTGTTTCTCTGCATCCTGAGAGCACCCTCCTCTACCCTACACTCCTACCACTGTGATATTCTGCTACGTCTCAGGCCCCAAGCCATGGATCCAGTTAATCATGGGCTGAAACTCCAAAGCTGTGAGCCAAAACAAATCATCCTTCCATTTAACCAAGTTGATTAGGTGTATTTTAACAGTGTGGAAACATGGCAAATGCAGGGACCATGTACCCAAACCTTTGGGCACTGTAGTGGCTAAACTAATATCTACCATCACCCCCAGTTATAAGAATTGTTTATAACTTACCATCACAGCCAGTTGAAGGGAGTACTAGCAGTGTCTCGTTACATGGGTGAAGGATCCAATTGAAGTTAACTGTTTTAGTTAGGGTCCCTATTGCTGTGAAGAGGCACCATGACCATGACAACTTTTATAAAGGAAACCATTTAATTAGGGTTGGCTTACAGTTCCAGAGGTTTAGTCCATTATCATCATGGTGAGAAGCATGGTGGGATGCAGGCAGACATGGTGCTGAAAAGGTAGCTGGGAGTTCCACATCTGGATCTGCAGGCAGATCTACTCCAACAGGGCCACACCTATTGTGCCACTCATTATGGGCCTATAGGGGCCATTTTTATTCAAACTACCACATCCAGTATCCAAGTAAGTAAATTCTACTGCTACAACTCAGGGGATAAGCACTGGGTAGATTCCTGGAGCTAGTAAACTCACTTTAGCCAGAACCTTATTTACTTAATCCCTGCATGTCCTACCCCACCTCCAGGGCTATAATGATACTTTGGGTCTCTAAATATCAATGTCAAAGATTCAGAATAAATGTCTGATTATTTTCCCTTTTCACATCAGCAATTGCATGAGTGTCTAATGTTCATAGACCAGTATGAGGGAAAGACTGAAGAAATCTTTATGGTCAATGGGTTCCAGATCTGACCCACGCCAGGTCTGGAAATTAAACAAGACATTGTGACACTCCACTAAACTATTGCTCTTAATCTCTATTCCTTCATTCTTGCTTTCTTATCAGTAGCAGAGTGGTTCCCAGCCTGTTTGCTTTTTCACTTAGGAATGTCTTATTTTATTAGCTGTCCTGCCTGCTCTTTCTCACCAAGACCCCAGAGCTATCCCTGAGACTTTGAGGATTACAGTAGCTTCTCAGAGTTCTGCGCCACCATCTGGCATCGATTACTGGAGGCCAATAACTGTCATTGTTAATAGCTAGCCCCGCTCTCTCTATGATGCTAACCCGCATTTCAGGGTCCCACATATTCTCCATTGGTCCTGACTTAGTGTCACAGAGAACTACCTTGGCTGAATGCTTAAAGATCACCGGAGCTATCACTCAAGTTGCTAAATCCAGAAGTTATGACTCAGCTGTGTTGCTTTCCCATTGCAGGACATGAGACCCTCTCTGGAAGTTTCCAAATAGCCACACTGCAGCTTTAAAACCTACTGTTAACTGCCCTCAGTTTCTCCACATCATCTACAGAACTATCTCTACTGTCTTTATCCTTCTCAAAACTTTCCAACGTCCCGATTTCCACACTATAAGGACTCTTACCTTAGCCAGGGCGTGTGATCAAATCAACCAGTGAAAGCCTTGGCGATTACGCCATTGTCTCATGCTAAGTAGCCACGATCCACATTCTACTTAGTAGTGGCTCTCCACTGCCAATAGCACAGTGCTCTGGTCTCCTATGTTACTCCATTTTTACCACCAACATTCTTAGACTGCTCCAGCTGCCAGCTCTGCCAGCTTAGGTCACCCAGCAGCAGACAGAAATAGATGGGCAAGAGCTTTGCTAGGGAAAGTCCTTGTGTGAGGGGAGAGAAGACACAACAGGGGTGAGCGGAGGAGCCGCAATGCAGCTCTGACATTCACATGCAGAACAGTGTGTATGCCAGGCTCCGGAAGGAAGAGTGACTCACAAGAAGGACCTCATGGCACAGCAGTGTCAAGAAAGCATGATGGGGGTGATGGGGACCCTAGAACTAAGACTGTCCGTCAGAAACGCCAAGTACTGAACAGCTATAGGCTGGCTTACCCACCTTGTTGTGCCTAGTCATGGCTGGGATTGCGAGTCACAGACAGCCAGGATGTCTAATGAACGCTAAAGCTGATCCCAAGATTCAAAGTGAGAGGTTCTCTGTCCACTGCCTTCCTCATAGTGCCCTTTTAAAAGACATCTCTGAGCAACACACTTCCATGACAACCACAAGAAACAATAAAGGAGCCTTTGTAGTTAATAACGATAATCCAGAATTTACAATTAAATTCTCATGTTCCATCCAGAAACCAGAAGAAAAACTGGAATAGTCATATGTATGTGAAAATTAATAATACAGAGAACATAGTATTTTAATAAGCAAAGAACGGAGGGAGATAAAGTATAATTTAATTTTAATCTCTGGTGTAGAAAGAATAGCTTAAGCATACAAACAAAAGCAAATAAAGTTCACATGATCATAATATTTACAAAAAGGAAATATTTCTCTTAGTGAAGAAAAATGCCTTAAAAAATTAAAAAGCAAATGAGAAAAAAAATGAAAAATTAATGCACTTACTTTTAATGTCCTTACATAAAGGATTCTTATTTTAAAAAACAAACAAGGTATTCTCCAACTCATGGTTGCTTCTCGATCTAAGTTTGTATTGGACAGTACAACACTCCATTCCAACATTTTGGTCTCCATTTCAGAAATAGTTTAGCTTGGAGGGTACAGTGAACCTTGTTCAGCTTTGTTCAAAGCTAGTCATTCTATGAATATTTCCCTGATTGCCTTTTTCTTTCTGCTCTCCTCTCTAAACTGTCTTTTTCTTTCTGCTCTTCTCTCTAAACGTGCTACAGTGGGCTTTGCATTACACCTTTTCAAACATCGTATGAAACAAAATGACTGAGTCTGTGCTATGTGGAGCAGAAGCTGGAAGTTCAGAGCTCCACCTGTCCATGATTAAGAGCAAATTCTGACATTTTCCCGTAGAAGCGCTTGTCCAGACCTTAGTGATTTTCTCAACTCACCACAGTGTGCCAGTGCGATGGCCTTTCTGGTTAGGTTTTCAATATGCAGAGAAAACTTTCTGTCACCTTGCATCCCCTAGCAGTTGGTGCCCAAATTTGCAATCCTAGTGGACCAAACAAAGCAGCCATATTCTGGATACTGGCCAGAGGAGATTTTTACACTTTCACATTTATTCTGATAGCTTAATCTTGGGTTTTACTACTGTGTCTTAATTTATTTATTTCTATTACTCAGTAATGTTGTGATTTACTTTTCTCTTATATGTTGTGATCATCTCATTTTTAGTTCCTTTCTACTGCCTTGAGTCTTCCATATACTTCTTCCACCATGCCAGGGGTCGCCTCTCTCTCTTTTCTCTATATTTTTTCTATATTCTTGGAGAAGAGCTGTGAATACGAACAGACATATTAGGGAACAAAAAGTTAAATTGCAGCGATGCTCATCATTTCACACACGGAGCAAGTGCATACTTCATTTCTGGCAAGAATCTAGCCTTGAAAACATCAGTGGGATCATCCGGTAATATAAGAAAGAAGGCACCAGAGGGCTGGCATTCCTCCCCGAGTCTCGGCATTCTGGTCATCTTTAGAATGCCAGAGGAGCCACGTAAAGTCAGCAGAGATGGGAAGGCATGCTTGAGCCAGCCCCTGACCTCTACTCTCTTCTTTCAAGGACAAAACATTTTGTTGTGTATTTGTTTTTTAAGGGGACAGATTTTGATGATTCAAAAAGTAAAAAGTACTAAGAAGAAATAGTACAAAGTTTCATTTTTCCTCATCTGTGCCGTACCACGTAGCCCCATCCACTAGCTTTTTGTGTTCTTATAAATTTGTTGCATGTACTATAAGAAAATCTCTGTTTTTTCTTTTTAACATACTAGAGTTTTGAACTTATTCTCACCTAAAAATATTCCATAGTGTCTTTCTCTATCAAAATGCTATCTTTCCATTGTGTGTGTGTGTGTGTGTGTGTGTGTGTGTGTGTGTGTGTGTGAAAGAGAAAGAGAGTACGTGAGAGTGAGTGTATGTGAGAGAGTATGTGTGAGAGAGTGTGTGTGAGTGTGTGAGAGAGAGTGAGTGTATATGTGTGTCGTGAGAAAGTATATGATAGAGTGAGTGTGTGTGTGTGTGTGTGTGAGTGTGTGAGAGTATGTGTGTGAGAGATAGAGTGAGTGTGTATGTGTGTCGTGAGAGAGAGTATATGATAGAGTGAGTGTGTGTGTGTCAGTGTGTGTGTGTGAGTGTGTGAGAGAGTGAGTATGTGTGTGAGAGACAGAGTGAGTGTGTATGTGTGTCGTGAGAGAGAGAGAGAGAGAGGAGAGTCTGTGTGCACATGTCAAAGGACAACTCTCAGATGCCATCTACTTTCGTGTATTGAGACGAGATCATTTAGTGGCTTGGAACTACGTCCCTCAGGTTGGACTAGCTGGCCAGTTGTCTGCCTGTCTGCCTCCCACCTCACTATCATTTATGTCCCTGTGTCACTACCCAACATTTTGTGTTGGTTCTTGGAACTGAACTCAAGTCCTCACAACAGAAAGACAAGTACTTTAGCTCTTGAACCGTCTTCCACGGCCTTCTTTATCATTTTTATCGTTGCAGAGTATGGATGTAAGTCATTGGCATGAGTGATATACAAACTTATTGATACCGTCAATTCCACCCACCTAATATTAAAAACAGTACTGCACAAGTAGCTTTCCTTACATTTCATTTTCCACTGTTAAGTTTATCAGTGTAAGAGAAATTATCAGATGTGGAATTACAGAGTCTTAGGGAATATGCATTTCTAATTTTATTCTGGGAGATTGCCTTCTTTAGGGATCCTGGGAATGTACACCTCCAATATCAGTGCAGCATTGGCCTCTTCCAGCACCATAGCTTTCCCTCAACACACTGCATTATCACCTCATATTCTGTTCTATATTTAAAAGTCATTAGTATTTCTCTCCACGTGAACAATTTGCTTCTGTCACTTCCCCTCTGTCTTAGTCCATGAGGCTGCTATAGCAAAAAGGCTATGAACAAAGTGGTTGATAAGCAAGAAATGTATTCCTGACACTTAGAATCTGGGATGTCTAAGATCAAGACACTGACAGACCCTGTCTATGAGGTCCAAATGCCTGCCTCCGAGACAGCAGTCTCCTCCCTGTGCCCTCACGTGATGTAAGGGGCAAGGCAAGTCTCCGAGGTCTAGACTCTTGTAAGGCTGAAAACCCCATTCATAAGGAATCCATCTGCATGCCCTTATCAGTCCACGAAGTCCCCACCTTCTTATACCAATGCTTTCCAGAGTAAATTTCAATATATAAATTTTAGTGTGGGGTGTACAGGCATCTAGACCTAAGTACTTACTTATCCATTGTTGTTCTTTTTCTTATAAACTTTTAATAATTCTTTATATAATTGGGAGATTAGCTCATTATCAGTGATGCAAAATATACTTTGTCCCAGTCTGCCTTTTGTTTATTGTTTTGTTCTGCAAGAAAAGATTTTGTTTCGAAGAATAGAGTGTGTCAATCTGCCATCTTATGACTTTTGCATTTGAATATTTTTGAATAAACAGGATTTCCCATTCTTCTTTAACAAAGGAAGACAATAAAGGAAAACTGACAGTCATTTAAACCTGTGTAGTGTGTGCTAGGAATCTAATTTAGTTTTGTTTCAGATGACCCCTCTGTTGCCAGAACCAATTTTTAAATAGTCTATCTTTTCCATAAGTGACTTCTTGTTGCTTGTAATATGAACCTAGACCACTATTGTATATGAAGCCATATATTTTCACACTGTTTCACTCACATTTGTGCAACAACTTCCCACAGTTTTAATTACAGAGGCTTCCAGTTTCCTTATCTCACAATACACTATAAAATGTTTCTGTTATTGGTAAAAGAATCCTCCATTTTTGTTTTTTTTTTAAGTGAGAGGTCTACTAATAATTTTTATGCTGCTTTTTTCCAATTAAATTCAAAGTTAGTTTGTCTACTTCCAAAAATACCCTAGTCATAATTTATGTACATATATATACATGCATATAAAAATATATCCAAATCACACCATTTTTACTAATGTAGGATAAATAATATTCTTTGTTTGTTTAGTTCTAAGAGATGATAGGCCTTTTTATTTATGCAAGCCTCTTTTGTCACAGTGGCATTTTGAAATTTCTACTTACATAAAATTTTTCCAGGTAAACTCATTACTACATGTTTTTCTTGTTTTTGTTTGTTTATCGTTTGGTTTGGTTTGGACTGCTATTTTAAGTGAGGACATTTCCATCATATCTTCTAACTAGTAATTACATACGCATATATATAATTATATAATATATAATATTTATATATTACATATAGTGTTATCTTTATATTAAAATCTCTATACCATTGTACTAGTCGGTTTTAAAAGGATTCTTTTTTTGCTCATTTGTAATTGTTTAGTTGGCTCTCTTGCATGTTTATATTTTCTTCATCTTTATATTGATAGTTCAGCCCACGCTTTTTATTTGCTTTTATTTTCTGATTCTGATTCCTTTGCATTGTCGGACGACCATGTTGTCTTGGTAACTCATATGTTATCAGCTTGGGTCAGAACATCTCAGCTATTCCCCCTCACAGCACGGGTCCTGCTAGGCAAACACCCATCTGGGTTCTGTTTCCAAGTGCCTGATGAGACAAGAGTGAAGATGGCTGTTGCTTTTCAGCAACGGTGGAGACGACCATTTCATTTAAAACTATACGTTAATTAATGTATTAAATCGTAGGCTTTGCGTCTTTTCGCGTTTTCTGGCCATTTATGTATCTCCTTTGGAGAGATGTCTATTCCGGTTGCTCATTTTGAACTGGGTGATCGGGCCTTGCTGTTGCTGAGTTAGAGTAGTTCTTGGCCCAAAGTGCACATCTCTTATCAGATAAAGGAGTTGCAGGTATTTTCCCCAGTCTTCAGTAGCTCTTCATTTCCTTGATGGTGCTTTTGATATGTGAATCTTAACAAAGACAACGTTTTTCCATATTTCTGAGTTTATAGATTTAAACTGAAGCCTTTGCTATGTTTTGAATTGTTTTTTAATCATTTTATTGGCATATATATGACAGGTTTCATAAAGACAATCTCACTCAGCTGTATCGTGCGCTTTGACTGCGTTCATGCCCCATCCTTCCCTTTCTTGCCTCTCCCCTCCCAATATTCCCCCACACTCATTTCCAGCTTTGTGTCCTATGTGCGTATGTGATTTAAAGTGTCTGTATAAAATCTAGAATCTACAAATAAGAAAAACATGTAACATTTGTCTTTCTGAGTCTAACTTACTTTGCTTAATATGATAATCTTCATTTACCTCCATTTTCTTGCAAATGACATAGTTCTGTCCTTTGTGATGGAACAAAACTCCTCCATATACACATACCACATCCCCCCCCCCGTCCCCCCCCCCCCCCAGCTGAGGACCGAACCCAGGGCCTCGTGCTTGTTAGGCAAGCGCTCTACCACTGAGCTAAATCCCCAACCCCACCACATTTTCTTTATCCATTAATCTGTGATTTTTTTTTTCAAATACGGTACAGAATATAATCTCATTCTCTCTTCTCTTCCCCCAGCCCCCAACCTCCTTTTTCAATTTAAGATCGATACTATTGTCCGACCGACCTCTAAACTAAATTCCTGTCCCTTTCACGGTTTTTTTTTTTTTTTTTTTTTTTTTTGACAAAGTCTTGCTCAATAACCCAGATGCCCTCAGACTTCTGGTCTCCCTGCCTCAGCCTTCCAGGTGCCTAGGCCCGCATGTGTGATTTCACCACACTAGCCTTTAATCACCATTGTTTGCCTGCGGTTATCTTATCTTCCTAGCATCCTTCCATAGGGGCTTTCTTTCACCACTGAATGGCTTTGGGACCTTTTCAAAAAAATCAGTAGATAAGAGGAAGAGGGCCAGAGTTTGCAGGGGAAGCAAAGATAATGTGTTTGTGAGGGGGTATGAGCAAAGGGCATTGTATAAACTCAGCAAATGTCATAATGAAGCCCTTTCTTTCTTTTTTTTCTTTATTAAGACATTTTTTTATTCATTTTACATACCAACCACAGATCCCCTTGTCATCCTTCCTCCTGCTCTCTCCAGCCTTCTCCCCCAACCCCCAACCCACCTCCCATCCCCTCCTCTGAAAAGGGGAGTCAGCAAAGCCTGGTACATTCAGTTGAGGCAGGACGAAGCCCGTCTCCGTCCTTCCCTTTCTTGCCTCTCCCCTCCCAATATTCCCCCACACTCATTTCCAGCTTTGTGTCCTATGTGCGTATGTGATTTAAAGTGTCTGCATAAAATCTAGGATCTACAAATAAGAAAAACATGTAACATTTGTCTTTCTGAGTCTAACTTACTTTACTTAATATGATAATCTTCATTTACCTCCATTTTCTTGCAAATGGCATAGTTCTGTCCTTTGTGATGGAACAAAACTCCTCCATATACACATACCACAGCCCCCCCCACCCCCCCACCCCCCGGAGCTGAGGATCGAACCCAGGGCCTTACGCACCAAGGCTGTTCAAGGTGTCCCACCATAGGTAATGGGCTCCAAAAAGCCAGCTCATGCACCAAGGATAGATCCTGATTCCACTGCCAGGGGTCCCTTAAACAGACCAAGCCACACAACTGTCTTGCTTATGCAGAGGGCCTACCTAGTCTAGTCCCATGGAGGCTCCACAGCTATTGGTCTAAAGTTCGTGAGTTCTCACTAGCTTAGTTCGGTTGTCTCTGTAGATTTCCCCATCATGATCTTGATGCCCCTTGAAGTCCATTATTTTGTATAACAAATATACAGTAATTAAGAAAAATCAGATGATTATTTACAGTGTATTTGGATATGAAATTAGATCTTTAGATATATCTGGATCATTTTAAAACATCGAACTGCCAGAACCGAGGAGGTATTATCGCTTAGTTGGTATATTGCTTGCCTAGCATACCCAAGCCCTGGATTTGATTCCAATCACCAAATGGACCAGGTGTGGTGGTGCACACCTGTGTCCTAGCACCGGGTGGGCTAGTGGAGGCAGGAGGTCAGAAGATTAGGGTCTTTCTTCCTTACCTAGTAATTTTAAGACCAGCCTGGGGCGCATGAGGTTGTTTTTTAAAAACAAGGACATCTGTCCTTGGACTATTACGTTTTTTGCCTTAAAGGTATCTCTGGTGAGATAAGACTCACTTCTGCTGTTTGTCAGCTGTGTCATCCCTGCTAAAGATTTTTGCTTCCTCATTTCCTCATTCTTGCCTTTTGTGTTTAGTTGATTTTTTTTCCCCCAGCGGACAGTTTGGGGTCCTTCCTTTCCTGTTGTGTACCTTCTACACACACACACACACTGACACCGTACCCCCAAGTCCAAACACATACACACACACACACACACACACACACACACACACTGACACCGTACCCCCAAGTCCACACACACACACACACACACACACACACATACACACACTGACACCATACCCCCAAGTCCACACACACACACACACACACACACACACACACACACACTGACACCGTACCCCCAAGTCCACACACACACACACACACTGACACCGTACCCCCAAGTCCACACACACACACACACTGACACCGTACCCCCAAGTCCCCACACTCCCACACAGACAACACATACACACACACAGAGACAGCACACACACACACACCCTCCACACACACACACTTCTCTCTTCTGTGTATTTTTCTATGCTGGAGATTGAACCCAGGGCTTCATAGGCACTCTAGAAAAGCACTTTACCAGTAACACTCCAGCCTCTAAACACAAGCTGAGACCAACTTATGTCTCTGTCTTCTTTTATGTTGTTGATGTCATTGTTTAAAATTTTATACACTATAAACATGTGGTGCTAATTTCATTGTCACTTTGGTTGCATGGAGTAAAACCAGTAAGATGCTTCTGACCTGTGTCTGTGAGGGCATTTCCAGGGAAGTTAACAGAACCCCCTGTTAAACACCCACCCTGAATATGGGCCACTTCATGCCATTGGGGTCCTGGACTAAATAAAAAAGACAAACTGGGGGCTGGTGAGATGGCTCAGTGGTTAAGAGCACTGGCTGCTCTTCCAAAGGACCCAGGTTCAATTCCCAGATCCCACATGGCAGCTCGCAACTATCTGTAACTCCAGGGGATCTGATGTCCTCATACAGACATACAGGCAGGCAAAACACCAATGCAAATGAAATTAAAAAAAAATTATTAAAAAAAAAAAAGACAAACTGATCAGAGAGCCAGTAGTCACCTCTTTTCCCGACTGACTCTTTTTCTTGCCATGTGACCAGCCACCCTGTACTGCCAGGAATGCTTTCCCACCACCATAAACACTATCCTCAAACCTTGAGCCAGAATCAGCCTGCCTTCCTTAACAGGCTTTAGTCAGGTGTTTTCTCATAGCAATGATTAAAGCAACTGATACAGTTCTCCATAGTACGGATAAGTAATTTATCTTTTAAATCATTTACCTTTAAGTCTCTGGCGACAAGTCAGAATGACAAAGCCCTGGCTTTCATATTTACCCTGGCTTTTGTATTAACCCATGGATTCGCCCTCATTGAAGACAATGCTCCACAGGGCATCAGGTTCCTGTCCTCTGTCTTCACCTGGAGGACTCTTTTTAGCATCTCATCAGTCAAGTCTAACGATATTTAAATTCCCTCAGCTTTTGTTTTTCTGGGACTGTCTTAATTTCTCTGCATTGTTTCATAGATAGTTTTGTCAGACACAGCTTTGAATTGACAGCTTTTTTTTTTTTTTTTTTTTTTTTGGTTTATTTTGGCCAAGTTGGAATAATTACGAGGAAAATGACAGAGAAGGCTTAGATTTCTTGGATCTGATGTTCAGTAGAAATCTCAACTTTTACGGATGTCACCAGTGAAAACTCAACAATAAACAGATTACACGGCTACTTTTAGTCATGGTCTGCCTGTATGTTCTCCATGCCTCTCCTGACTAACTAAAGTGTCTTCAGGACAAATCTTGTCCCTTTCTGATCATTTTATGTTGGGGTGTGAGAGAGGGCAGAATAGTCATAGATTTAGTATGGCTCTTCAAGGGGAAACACAACCAAGGAGAAGCATCTGAACCTAGTGTTGAGTATGAGGTTCTATAGTTGAAGACTTGCTATGTTTGTAAAAGAGTTTGGGGGTCTTGTCAGCAGCTCTATGTATTTGCATGTGGGAAGAATTAAATACTTAAGATCAATGTATGGACTGGTAAAGTGACTACATCAACAGTGTCATTCAGTAACATTTCTATAGCTACGGTCTGCCCTATAGTCTAATGTACTTTACTCACTCAGATTTAGGGCTCAGCTCATTGACTTGCTTGGTCTGACACTAGCAAACGAGTCACAAAGAGTGATTTGAGAGATGTATACTTTGTACATGTTAGCTACTCTGTCATTCTATGAGAACACATCCTGCCAGCCTAGTCCAGGCAGGAAAGGAAGAAATCAAGTGTCCCCAGCATCTCAGCTGAGGCCCTTCTATATATGCCAATGCACTCAATAGTCAGCCAACACAAGGCCTAAGAGGAGATCCAGCTGATATCAGAAGCATCTTCTAATTAAATGTAACCTAAATAGATGGCTCACAAAGACCTTTAAAAAGCTATTTAAATCCACTGAAGTTTCAGAGTGGCTTTTTACATATCAGAACTGTAGCAGTAGGTATCTGTGTACCCATGAAGAAATGAGCTACACAGTATAATCTGTTGAAGGAGACTCTACCTCCTGCTTCATTTTTTAAGTAGTTGGAATTTCTCACAAAGTAGATTCGACAAGCTTGTGAGTCATTCTGATGTAATGAGTGGACATGATGGATTTGATTTCTTGTTAGGAATGCTCTTAAGAGTATAATCCATGGCTATCATCTAAATCAAGATGAGGCACCAGTATGTGTTGTTATGTCTCAGTAGGAATTGCATGTACAATAAATGAAGAATTCTTCTTTCTTAATGGCCACAGTGGTCTGTAAGTTCTTGATCTCAACATTCAGATATCTCAATACACACAAAAAAGGAAACAACTCTAAGTCACTTCAAATTTCCATAATTTTCAGAGCTCATAATAATGAGTGACAGCCAGAGATAAACTAGGTTATACTCTTATTTACTTTTCTAACGTGTTTACGCCTCTTGAGGTCTTTGTAAGACATCAGATGTTACACATTCACCTGAACAAGACCCCCTGGATTTCACTATCTTTATCCATGGTAGAACCTTTGAACACTGTGCACTGTTTGACCTAGGCATTACCGTAGCTAGGTAATGTTTGACTATCTGTTGTAGCCCATAAAATTTGTTTCAGTACATTGACAAAAATTTGGCAGATGGCACTGAAAACCCCCAAGATGGCACATGTGCCATGTTCTTTTCCCAGGAAAGAGCTGGTATTTGTGACAAGAGATAAAAATGCTCAAAAATAACATTGCATTATCCTTTATACCTTCACCAACACAGTAAAAGAACCAAAAATGCACTGGAAGTTATCTTGAGTCCCCCTTTCCCTACATTCACATTTTGTAGTTGATCAGAAAATTCGAGCAATTCTATGTTCAAACCATTTCTCAACGACACACATCTATCCCTTCAGCATCCTCAGCACAACAACAGTTGTCTGCCTTTCAATGAACTTCTGGCTCTTTCTCTCGGTATTCATATTTTCGTTACGTTATTTTTACTATTTTTTAAATGACCTAGTCTATGTGTGTATGAATGTGCCACAGTGTGCATGTGGAAGTCAGAGGACAACCCTCAGCAAATGGTTCTCTCCTTCTATTATGTGGGTGCCAGAAATCAAATTCAGGTCTTGAGGCTTGAGAGTAGGTACCTTCACTTGCTGAGTCATGTTGCCAGCCATCAACAGTTTTATTTTTAGGAAGTTATCTGGGAGCTGGGCGGTGGTGGTGCACGCCTTTAATCTCAGCACTCGGGAGGCAGAGGCAGGCGGATCTCTGTGAGTTCGAGGCCAGCCTGGTCTCCAAAGCGAGTTCCAGGAAAAGCGCAAAGCTACACAGAGAAACCCTGTCTCGAAAAACAAAAAACAAAAAACAAAAAACAAAAAACAAACAAACAAAAATTATCTGGGAGATAATTTCAAAGTTGCAAAGACTTTAAATATAGTGAACAATCCAGATATAGTTGGATTTATCAAATGTTGATGTTTTACCACACTGGCTTTCTCATTTCTGTACATGCATTCATTTACCTTTAGTTTGTAAGGTAGCTGAGAATAAGTTGCAGACATTTTACTTTGCTTCTAAATCCTTTAGTGTAAATCCTTTAAAAAATATTCTATTACATTATCTCTGTTTAGGTATCAAAACCAGGGATTTAGTTTTGATAGAATTCTATTATCTGATAGGTCTATAATTTGTCTATAACTGGGACAATTCTATAAACTGTCCCAATAAAGTACCTTTTCTGATCCAGAATTCAGGTGGAGATCACATATTACCTGTGACTTGTCCCCATTGTCTTCAGTAATCTGGAGTTTCTCAGTCTTGGACTCTGAGAGCTTGGTACTTTTGAAAGATAATACTGGTTATTTTATTGCATGCCTTTAAAGTTACTATTATCATATTTCCTCTTGTTTATTCCCAGGCAGGCATTTTTGGCATACAAACCACAGCACCTTCACTGTTTCACTGTGCCCAAGTCTGAGAAACACCTATTGTGACCAACTGTTCATTGTTAACATGATACATTTGCCTCTTGATGGGGCATGCTGAACATGGTGCTTCACATTCAAAACAGCCAAAGGAAGGAAGAAAGAAAGAAGAAAGATTCATTGGAACAAGTACCAGCAATGAGTATTATTTCTCTCAATCCTTCTCTGCACAATTTAGAGTGTAAAAGGGTATTATTCATATTACCTAGGGGTACAGGGATGGGTTAATTTTTCTCCACTGATTAAAGAGTAAAAGGCAGGAAGATTTTGAAAGGCAAGCAAAGCTTAAGTTTATTTTAAGAGGACAAAATCAAGTTTAAAAGATGCCCAAAGGCAGGCAAGCTGTAAACCTCAGCAGCTGGCCAGAGGAAGAGAATGGAGAAGTGAAGGAACAGGCCACGAAGCTCGAGTTAAGACAGCATGGAGGTCAGCTCCCTAGGGGACAGACAGCCACACCGTGGGAAGGAGAACTTTAGAAGAAGGTTAAGGAAACCTCCCCATCCCACCCTCACGCCCCCCCCCGAAAAACACGTAGGCTCTGGCCATCATCATAAAGAAATAGATCAAAAAAGTCCTTAGGAGTGAGGGCTCAGAAAGGTGGAAGGCCCCATCCAAACCATGTGGAAGCGGCTCAGAGAGACTGAGATGGAGGTGGGAACTGGGGGGAGGGAAAGTCCCTTATCTCGTTAGAGGGCTAATTATTCCTTCTATCTCTGCGGCATGGCTTAAAGAGAGCCAGCTTTCCTGGGGGTGGTCCTTAGATGACTGATAGGCCCAACTGGGTTAACTTTTAAATGTTTTGGATAGCTTGGAATATTAAGTCTCTACCCAGGCCAAAGATGTCATCCTCTTGACCAGAAAGAATTAGTTTTCCTTTAACAGGCCTTTCCTGGTGCTGTGTTATTACGTTTTTGAAAGCAGTCATGAACTGTGTGTATCCTATTCTCTTGGAGAAATAAAATAACACTCTTTGGCTGAACCACACCTGGGCAATGTTCGTAGGGAGAATGGAGTTTTCATGGGCTCCCTCCCACTGCTTCAATGACTACCTCTGCCATCACTCACCATTCACAGCACAGGCCCTAATCTCTTTTCTAAACTTTAAATTCAAATATCCACTTGCCTGCTGTTCTTGGTTTTCTTAAAAGAACCTTAAATTCAAATGCGTAAGACAGAACTCATACTTATTTTCTCAGTCCTGCTTACCATCCTCCATCATCTCTCAAAACCGGCCCCTTCCTGTTCCACAACACATTTTCCAAAGTACAGCTGCTGCCCTTGACTTCCTAAGCAGCTCTTGAATCCCCTTACACTCTCATAGTCAAAGCTGTTATTTCTCCAATTTTATGTCTAATAGACCTAACCCTTCTATCCACACCCACTCTGCCCACTGTTCACCACACTACTGTTAGATTACTTGTATAGGAACGAAAAATATGACATCACCATTTAATCTTTCAGGTTTTAATTTTTTCTGCCTTTAAATTCACATAAAATTCAGTCCTAGAGACCTCTGGGGTCTGCCCGACACCTCACCAACATCCCTTACTTGTTCCTCACACTAGCAACCCTGGAGTCTGACAAAACCCGGTGCTCACTGCTATGTCTTTTGCTTAAAGGGCATAGATTAGATATGGACATCTGCATGCTTCAGACACTTACTTCTATTCATCATGAGGTTCTACAGGCCTTTTGAGGTCACCATAAACTTCTTCACGGAAGCAGCCCTGTTCTTGCTGAGCAGCTGAGGAATCCCTGAGATAAGCATGCTTCATAGACCCAGTTACTTTCACACACAGCTGTCTCCATGACGGCACTTTGGCCTCCATGTGTCTGACGACTTGATTAGCATCTGTCTTTCCTACTAGAATGTGAACACCATGAGGAGTATTGGTGTCTAAACAGGGTTACCACTGTATCCTTAGAACATTGACTGACTCAAATTAATGTATTGGCCATTAAAAAAAAATAACAAGCAAATGGTAAACATGTTCCATAGAGGCTTTCACATCATATCCATCTTAGGTTCTTACTTTAACATATTTTCATCCACCTCTCCATTGGGATAGTCAATCATGAAACGTGATAGTTTAAATCATGGACTGTGGGTCCCCAGGGTCACATGGCTTCTACTTGCTATAGTTGTTCTTGAAGGTACTGGCTTAGATACTACTTTCTAATTATTACCTTAGCTCAAACTCAGTCTTAAGACATTTCCCTTGTATTCTTCATTATCACCAGGGCAGACTTGCAGATGTGAAACTTTTAATGAACATTCTAACATAACTGTTTTGGAGTGTCTAGTTTCCTTAGTGTATGTAGTACCTCTAACCATTGTTAATAATTCCCTGTTGCCTCCAATCCCACTAATTATGTAGCCTCCAATGTCCAAAAACAGGTGATAGGCTCAGAAACAAAAACAGAAGTGTGGTGCTATATTGTGTACCCCAATAAAGCTTACCTGGGGATCAGAGGACAGAGCCAGCCACTCAATTAAACATAGAGGCCAGGTAGTGGTGGTACACACCTTTAATCCTATCACTCTGGAGGCAGAGATGTGTCTGGATCTCTGTGAGTTCAAGGCCACACAGAGCTACATGAGAGAAACAGAACAAGGCAGTGGTGACACATGCCTTTAATCCCAGGAAGTAACATGGTAGGACACAGAAAGGTATATTAGGCATGAGGAAACAGGAACTCAGTCTTCTTGAGGCTGAGGATTTCGTAGAGGTAAGGTAGTGGCTGACTGTCTGCTTCTCTGATCTTTCAGCTTTTACCCCAATATCTGGCTCTGGGTTTCTTTATTACAAGACCTTTTAAGATTCGTGTTACACAGAAATTTAGTGGGAAACACAGTTAGGAGGTTCAGTGTTTTCAAGGGTCATGCTCCTTTAGTCCATTTTAAGGAGCTGTTTTGTAGACATGGGATCTGTGGAATTGTGGGAAATATTGCTGCATCTACGGCCTTCCTCAAGGACAATCAATCTCTTGTGTTGGTGACTGCACTTCAGAGGACAGACAACACACACTGGCTGGGGACATCTGAACTCTAAATCCAAGTTTAATTGACTCTCCATGAATGCAAAACACTACAGTTTTAGGACAGGCCTTATTTCAGTCAACTGAAAAGGTATTTTATTTTTTTGGAACTCCAAACCCACCATACAATCATTTCCTCACTACAAGGATGCACAGGAATCTTCAGTGTATGGCAGAATGCCTATCTAAAAAGAAAAGAAGAGAAAAGATAAAAACACTCAAAGTAAGGGTCATTAGGGTATTAGCAACTGAAAGGAAACTTTTGGACTTCTCCCCTTAAAGGTCTACATCAGAGGGAAGATTGCTTTTTCAGGTGGATTCTTAGAGATTAAGGCTGTCAACAGTGTGGAAGACTTTGGACAATGGTCAGGGCAAAGATCAATGTTATCTCCAGCTGCATTTTCCAAATCCCTCCATAATTTTTTACCAATGAGTAACTGTACTGACTCCCAAGCCACACTTCTCTGTTGATTATACCTTATCCTAGTCTTGCTCACTTAGTGAGCAGAGCCCTTTGATTTCAGCAGCAGGGCTAGCAGCTTAAGCCAGTCTCTGGTGCCACAACCCACCCTCTGGACAATCATTCTCTCCTCGGGACGTGAGCCTAACACAATACGCTTACAATCTCCAGCTGGTCACTCCCGAGGAGCATCGAGAGGCAATGCTCTGGTTGTCTTAGAAGAAGAGATCTATCTTTAAGAAATAAAATAGCCTGGCATGTTACTTCATCCTTGCAATCCTGATCCTTGAGAGGCTGAGGCAAGAGGAATGTGAGATCCAGGTCAGCTATATTGGAATTTCAAAAACAAAGGAACAGAAACCAACACAGGCCCATGTACTAAGTCCTAGAAAGATCTGAGGAGAGCAGGGAGGTGATTCAATGACATGCTGGAGCATTCCCTCTACATGGAAGATAATTTGTCATACACCTTAAAGAAGGGAGTGCTTTGGATTTTGCAATGGTATTTAGATATCATTTAGGTGACATCTGACTATTTACCAGGTAACCAGAAACTGGCCCAGAATAGAGAAACAAAATGTTTTACAGCTAGTCCATCCCTAGGAAAAGCTGTAGTAGTTTCAGCCATATTGGTCCTTGGCTCCTGGCTTCCCAGCTTAGTCACCTTAAAATGATAGGTCTTCCCAAAATCCGAGAGGGCTCTGACTGACTTGTGTCACATGACCAACTCATGGATTCAGGGGAACAAAACACAATGACTCAGTCAGATCAAATGTTCATTCCCAGCTAATCCCTGGAAACAAGGCAGAGTCAATGTGGGATATTTATCATGTAGGAGAAGTGTTTCCCCAAATGAACAGGTATATTTTTTCCAAAGGAAATTCAATCTGGTTGCCAGATAAAACAATACATGTCAACTAAACAGCTAACCCTAAACACCACAGCAATTGTCTTAACACCCAAAGATGTAAGACCTGAAAATTAACGGTCCAAAGTAAAAAAGAATTATTTGGAAAATCTTATATGAACTTACCTTATCTTTACTAGGACTTAGTTCAGTTACTAATGTTAAGTTTCTTCTGTAAGAATACATTATTTGAAAAGGCCCGTAGCTGATATCCATGATAACCCAACAGCGTTGGAGTCATAAAACAGAATAAAATTGGATGAGGAAAGTGCCAAGCCTGGAACATGAAATTTCCCATAGTGGACACTGCGGGGTTAATTTACAGCCCTATTAGCAATTGTTCTCTCTGTGTGGAACAGCCCTGGCTTGCAAACATCCAATTAGAAAGCCAAGTATACACCCTGGGCCGCCCTACATAAAATGGGCATGTTCTAATCCACATCCCAAAACACCATCCTTGCTCTAAAGTACTCTATGAAATACAATATGAAGCCACAGGCTCTATGGTCCACGGGAGTTGAAGCATTATTTAAATGGCTTGCTCACTTGGAACACAATTTATAAATTCGTAAGAAGCACTTAATAAAAATCTCATTGAATAACCCTGCTCCTAGCAACGAATAGATTTCTACTACACAGGAGGCAATCAAATACATTTCTGAAGAAAATTTTACTGCACATTAGGCTTCATTAATATTTATTTTAAAGATCACTTTTTATTGTAACAAATATAAAGTCATTGATGTCTTATAAATTTTCAAAAATGCTTTAAGTACAAAAAAAATACATTAGTAAATGAAACATAGGTTGTAGTATTTGGTATATACTTAATACAGTCAACATGCATAACTGCTGTCAGAAAAGCTCATGCATTATTGGAGAGAAAGACAACGAGACACACTGTGCTGTTGCTGATTATAAACTCATCGCTTCGGTCAGTTTTCTTTCTTCAGGGATACCATTTACCTGTAACCAAGATGACAATATGAGCGTGAGTTTGCAGAACATGGTCCATCTAGATTTGGAACACAGGAAATTATTACAAGAAAGCCTCTCTTTTAAAATGTGTACAATGCTTGTATTATGACTAAACTTTCTAGTTAATGTAAAACACGGTGAGTTTTGTTATACCTCTTCACATGTGTATCTTGTATATTGCTCATATTTGACTCTTTGTCACCGTTTTTTTTCATATTCTCCTTTTTTCCTTCAGGTTCTCATCACATCACTTATCCCCTTCCTTGTCCCCAACAGACTTCTACTTTCATGTTGTATACAGGACACACACATACATATATCATACATACATATATGAAAACCTAGACTGCAGGGAGAATTTTTCTATCAATTTAAAATAATTTTATTACCTTATTTTTCTCTGTTTGGTTTTAAAGGAGGTGAGGGAGGGAGGAAGAAAGGAAGGGATTAATTCTGAATTAGCATCCACCAGGCTGCAGTGTTTTATTTTCTCAAAAGTTATAGCTTGAAAATTTCTCCCACAATAAACAAGCAGAATGGGGTTGACTGCGGGATGTAGGACTGTACCTTTTAATGGTGGCTTAAAAAATATCACGTGGACTGGAAGGGCAGAGAAAATGAGAGTGTCTGAAAGAACACCAAGCCTCCTGTCTTGGCCCTAGTCCAAAGGCAGTGCTATTGTCTGCCCTTAACGGCTCTATTATCACAGCCAGTACTGGAGCCCAGCAACGCAGCCTCAGCAGCCAGGTCACTTGCTAAACTTCGGATGAGAATTTAAAAAGAAACAACTAACTGCATGAAACAAGCTGCTAATCTCCTTTCAGCTGATGAAGTCCATACAGGCAACTACAGATAAAATTACCTGCTCTCCAGGACATGACCGGAGTGCCTCCTTTCATAAAGAAAAAACCTGGCACTGTTTCATAATAATCATGCACAGATTAGCCCTCCACATGGTGCTAGGATAAGCAGGGTGAGGGAACAGAACAGCTCAACTGTACTCATGAAAATACACAATCGGTCTGATACCTATGCATTTGCAGATGGGACAGAATAAATTGGAAGCCGAGAAAAAACATTTTTATGTATTTTTATGAATACAATGAGAATAAAGGATCTAACTGTCCCTTAGCTCCCTACCCACAAGTCCTAGCTCCACTTAGTTTTAAATGTTTGAGAGGCAGAAACAACAGTCTCTCAGAGCTATACAAAATGCTAAGGTGGTCTCTCTCCCTTGACTCTCCGACCCTCTGGCTCACTGAGGAGACAATAACAGAGCACACAAGATAAGACAGTGCCCTTTTGTCAGTAACACGAGCCAAAGTGCAGAAAACACAAGAAAACAAGAGGGGGGAAGGTCAGTCCTAAGGAGAAGGACGAAATCTTCCTCAACAAAAATGCCTGCTCCCCAAAACCTTTTTAGAAAAACAAATTTGAAAATGAGGTTGAGCAGCCAAAGTCATCCAAGGGGAAGCCTTTTCTTATCACATATACTCAGCTCTAAATGCTCCTTCCATCAGGGACAGGGAAAGCAGCACCCCAATATATCAAACAAGTGCCATCATCTACTAACACCATCCCCAAGAGCACCTACTCAAGACGTCTGTTCTCTCTCCTACTAGGCACATAGATTAAAAAAAAAAAAAATCTAGATTTTTACAAGTCTCCAAAAATATTTACAAGTTTCCTAGAGATGATCTGACTTCTACTCATTATACGCCTCAAATAAGCAAGAACCAGAAAACAGACATCTCAGGAGAGGCAGCCGTGGTGGTTAGAGAAGAAGATGCTGCATCATTTCTGCACCTGTCATGTTCCTTTCAGGTTTTTTCCTCTTTAAAAAGATAGGCATGGAATTGGGAGAGAGAAAGAATTCGAAAATTTTCCTCTTTCAGCAACACATATTTATAGCTAAGTTTGTTTCTTCATCAATCTTTTCAATGTTTACAGAGCAGCACCACCCATCAATATATTGAACGGTCTGCTTGAATCACATTAGCATTTAATTAAAACAAGCAATCAAAACTGTAGGAACAATTCTGATAAACATCATCTTATAATTAAAATCTGATTAAAAAAAACTTTATTATACTTGCCTCAAATCTTTGAAAAGTTGTCAAACGAAAATCTCCTTAAATTCCCGAAAGCAGTAATAGAGAAGATAATTCTGAATGAAAATATCCAACACATTTCTACATGTGGCTGACATTTTTTGGAGACTCACTTAATGGTTTTCCTACCACAAAGCCACTATTCATACTTAGAATTCCACACTCAACTTACATTTTTAGACCTTCTCTTGCTTTTCCAAAGGAGGAACAAAGGCATTACTGGTTGCCTGGCAATTAGAACTAGGAATCATCCACTAATTAGGAGACAATCGTGAATAAGTGAGGGATGAATGAAATAATTGGCTGTGGAAAGTTCTGAGGGGCACTTGAAAGAAACAAACTTAAAGAAAGCAAGTTTTGGGGAAACATAACAGCCCCGGGGAGAATTGTCCACCATCTTGTCGTCACTGGTCATGTTCGAATGGCCTTTTAAAGCGCCTCTAAAGCCAGGCCAACCATTTCTCATTGATCGCCCTGAAGGCTCAGTGATTAGTCACAATGGCTTCCCTTTGTGAGAGTCAGTTTCAACCTACTCACTTACTGAGACAAATCCTGGATCCATCCAAGCTAAAAACCTTTTATTTCAAGGAGAAGAATAGGGAGCACCCTCCACCCCCGTGGAAGGGGAGCTGAATTCAGTCTTCCTTAATTAGACGGGACCTCCATGGATGCTACTGCTTTCAGACCACTTACCCTTTGTCATTCTGATGACAATTTAGGCAATAATCTAAGCTATTATTCTGAGGTTCTAAGTCTAATTAGGGAATGATACAACTGTTTTTCCTTCCTTGATGAAGATGAAAGTGTCATCAATTATATAGCACTATGATTATCTTTTAATATATTAGCTTCATTCATAATCATCAAATTAGCGTTTTAGTACTCACCTGTAGTCTGCTGTTGAGGAATCTGAGTCTGGTGTGGCAAGTTCCTGGAAATGATTAACACTATTGAGTAAAAGTGTGTTTTCACACTTGTAAAGAGAGAACAAAGTCACATTGAGATGGAAACCTGCATGGAGAGACAGGACCCAGATGACGTTCTCAGCCTCCCTCTCAGGAGCTCAGACATGAGGAGACTGAAGTCCAAGGAAGATAAATAGCAGTCCCTGATAATGCTCATGAAATGCTCACATAAGACATAAGGTTTTTCTTTTTTCATCCTGTTACATGAGGAAATAGCCTTAGAGTCCCAAAGTCACATAGCTAAAAACAGTGATTCCAGCAACTGAATTAATGTTCTGTACAGTTTCAAACTAGGTCTAGATCATAGAACAGGTATGTATCTATGCATACATAAATGTGTATATGTATGTACACATATCATCATCATCACCACCGGCACACTGGAACAGCTTTTAAAGCATATCACCATCTTTATTCATTATCCCAAACACGTGTTTTTTTTATCTTCATCCCAAGAAAGTCAATTTTCCCAACTGGACCAGTGGGAATGCAAGAGTCACCCTGGACCTTTCTCTTTCCTTCCATTCCCAAAGTCAGTCAGTTGGGATCTCAGGATACTTCTCAGTCTTGGTTAATCTGTTCCCTTCTTCTCTACCTTCATTTCTCCTTTGGAGTGTCTGACAGGTCTGATGTATTTCATGTTCCTAGTCTTCCTCCCTTACAATCTACTACGCTCACTGCTGTCAGACGATCTCACAAGACACAAATTTGTAACAAACACCTCAATATTTCCTTAGATCTATCAGCAAATTAAATTTCTGGTTTCTTTAGTATGTCTTAGGCAGTCAGAAAACTATCTGTTCCTCCACAAAAAAAAAAAAAGAAAGAAAAGATGGATAAACCTGTCCCTACATGAGAACCTTATCTGTTTGAAACAAAACCTGTTTGAAAAATACTCAATGAGCCCACATTTGCCACTGCAAACCCAACTCTAAGTTTATTATAGCAGATATATGTTACTTACAAAAAGTGTGTCTGTGTGTATTTGTGTCCCTGCACGAGTGCCATGGCACAGGTGTGCTCAGAAGTCAACTTGCAGATGTCAGTTTCTCCTTCCATCATATGGGTCATAAGGACTGACCCATCATCATCAGGTCACTTATGCTAGGCAGCAGGTACTTTAGCCATGAATCATCTCTCATTGGCTCATTTTAATATATATATTTAATATATATTATATATATTTAATATTTTATATATATATATATATATATTGCACAGAGCAGATACATATTACTCTTATGAGTAAAAGATTCCATATGAATGCATTAAATGTTGAAGTATTATTTTAATTTAAAAAATAACATCTTAGGAACCACCTCTTTGGGATCTGGGAGATAGCTCAGTAATCACTTGCTGGACAAGCATAAGGATCAGAATTCAGATTCCCAGCCTCCCCATAAATGCCAGGTGGGTGTCAGCTTGCTCATAATTCCAACACCAAGGAGACAGAGACAAGGGGTTACCCCTGGTGAGGAGGGAGGTGATTAGTCTAGGGATCAGCAGGTCCCAGTTTCCACTGAGGCACTGCCTCAGTGGAAAAAATGGAAGTTCTTAAGGAAGATTCCTGACATCAACCTTGAGTCTCCACGTGCACACATGCATTCTTCATGCACCCACATATGTGAACATGCATATACATGCACCACACACAGATACATGCAAAAAGTAAAAATAAAAAGGACCTCTTCTACATGTTTTCACTCTCTAGGCACCCCTAAATTAGATGATAGTTAGGCCATTTAGTATGCATTCAAACATGTGCTGACTACCACTATAATTCGATGCATAAGCTATTTTGTTGCCCCAAATTGCCTTATTAGTAAGAACCATCCTATTTTGTTAATAACTCTAAGAGGAAAGAAACACGCAATTTTTTGAATGAATATATGCAGAAGTGAGATACTTACAAAGACTCAGGTAATATGCACATATTTATTAATGTGTAGATGTACAAATTCTATGTCAAATTTTCATATTGTTATTAGTTCATGAAAATATACAATCTAGGTTGTAGGTGGAATAAAGCCCAGAGTCAACCTATTCTATGTGGTAAGGACTGTCCAAGCTTTTTGTTTCTCTTTAGCAGTGCTGAAATCACACACAGAACTCTGATGTACCAAAAGTGAATAAAGGAAGCAGGAAGCCTGCCTGTTTGAATCCTTTACCTCACATGCAGCCCTAAAATGTGTCTAGTAACTAAGAGTTTGAAAACCACTGATCTGAATCATTCCTGCCAGGTATGTCTTATGTTCCAAATAAAGGGGCTGGAGAATGGCTTAGTGGGCCAAGTATTTGCCACAAAAGCACAAGGACCAGAATTCGGATCCCCAGAATCCCGTATAAATTGCTGGATGAGTATGTCAGTCCTCCTAGAATCCAGGACCTGGAGGCAGGGGCTGGAGACCAGGAATGCGTGAAGCCATGATCCAGAGCCTACCCAACAATAAGCACCAAGTTCCAAGGAACATCCTGCCTCAACCTAAGGTTGATAGCAATTAAAAAAAGATGTCCCAGCCAGATGGTAGTTGCACACGCCTTTAATCTCTTCTCTCACATAGTCTGTCATTGGCTGCAATAATGAAGTCTCACTTGGACACCTGCTAGTTCTAAACATGAAGGAATAGATGAAGTAGCCATACCACGGCAGGAAGGACAGCTAAGCAGCCTGGTCTCTCTGTACCTCTCTGTACAGCTTGGTCAGGAAATTGTTAATATTAGTTCATTTGACTTTAGACCTTAGAAAACAATTAACTGAGGCTCTTTTGCACGATGAAAGAATTATATGTAATCAGAATATGATTGTTCCTGAATGTACAAACAGAATTATGCCTGAACGTTTTTAAATTTAAAGGTTCTGAGGAATCCCTGCTTTAAGGGACTACGATAATGCACACTGACAGATGAACTTGGTTCCTCTAACATGGTAGAAATTATTTGGATTTTTTTTTCTCCTGAAAGGAAAAGTGTAGTTCCTGTGTGTCTTGGTTTAGTGATGATTTCCTTTGTAGTCATTTATGTGTATCGCAAGTTTTTGGTAGCACCAAATGAATCTGTTGTATGACAGACTTTTAAAATAACTTCTGTATATTATATATATGAAATGGCTTTTATTGAACAGCTATCTTCCACTTTAAATTTATGGAACTATCATGATGTCAAAATAAAAAAGTGGGAAGAGTCAAAAAAAAAAAAAAGATGTCCCAGCCAGATGGCAGTTGCACAAGCCTTTAATCCCAGCACTCGGGAGGCGGAGGCAGGCAGATCTCTGTGAGTTTGAAGTCAGCCTGGTCTACAGAGTTTTCTCCACAACAGCCAAGGCTGCATAGAGAAACCCTGTCTCAAAAAAAAAAAAAAAAAAAAGTCCTATGTCAACTTTGAGCCTGAACACACATGTGCACGCGCCCGCGCGCACACACACATACACACACACACACCACAGTAAAGAAGAAAAACATACATAATGATGGAAGTGGACACAGCACCTGTTAGGTGAGTACTGTTTAAAGCTTCCAACGTTTTGTTTGTTTGTTTGTTTGAACAGGTTCTTACTTGCTTTGTAGATCAGGCTAGCCTCCTACTCACAGACACCCTCCTGCATCAGTTGAGTGCTGGGATTAAAGAAGTATGCCTAGCCTAAACTCCTAATCCCTTCTAAATGCCTTTTAGTGATTAAAAAAAAAAATCAGGTCCCACTTAAAAATGCATTGCTAAGGAAATAACAAAATCCACTCTCACTCAAGTTAAAAAAACTATTTGATAATTTACACCAATGATTACATCCTCTTTTGCTATTAGGTTTACTTATGCTCATAGGGTTTAGGGAATTTTTTTTGGGGGGGGTTGTTTGTTCAGAAGTTCATACAGTGCATTTATATTGGTTTTGGTCACAAAGGTAGAAAAATTGATTTAGAAACCATGAAGAGATGAGCTGTGCATTTAACAATGGAAAAGCCAAGACCTTTATTACACAAGTCAAAATGCAATTATATGGGCCCTTGGGATGAGCGTGGATGAGCTTCATTGCAGATCCTCAGGCGTAACTGACATGGGTCTGTTCTACATTTGAAACTGCGCTACACTTCCCCTACATTCTGTATACACTTCCTCATTCTCCATTAGCTCCAGGCACACCTAGTCTAACAACAAATTAAACCAACAGATTTTGACAAAAATCACAGAGGAAAGAGGGGAAAACCCAGGGTCTGAGTGTTCTGACACATATAGTCAAAGACAGCAATTTCCCATAAGCTGTGAATGAAGGATACCCTAAATTTAAAATCAGTATTTGGAGAAGGCCACTTGTAACTCTACACCCTTGTTGGGCCTCTCAGCACATTCTTCGATGGAATATTGTTTAAAAACCAATGGTTAAAAACAATCAGTGTCTGTTTTTCCTGAATATTTTCTTCGGCTATACTTCCAAACTTACAATTACAATGGTCTTGGGTGGCTGATGAGATATTTTTGGTTAAAGAACATATACACTTATAGGAAATTTGGAAAAGGTACATGAAAGAGTCATTTTATAGTTGAATCAGTCTGGGGGTTTCAAACAACCAACATTGCATCTGACTGAATGACGTACGTGGTCTCCTGAACCTGCAAATGAAACTTTAGATGACATATAAAAAAACCTCTTGTGTGCAAAGAGGTTAAATAACAACAACAAAGTTGAGCTACTTGTGAGCATTCTTACCTGTGTGTGAACATGTAGGAAACTGAGGTGTGTGTGTGTGTGGGGCGGGATCTTGGATTAGAGGCCAGCCTGGGATACACAGTCAAGTCTGGCCCACCAAGTCTCTATGAGGTCATGTGTGCCACCTAGAGTAGGAGGGCGCTCACAAAAGCACTGCAGCAGGAATACTGAATAATATGCCTACAACTGACTCTACTGGAGCTGTGATGAAGACAGAGCAGTGTGGGATGTGGGAACATGTCCATCTTTGCAGAAAACAGACCACTAAAAGCAATTAGACAGGAGAGCGGGGCTGACTTCAAACAGAGAACCTATAATCCTTCAAAGAAAGGACCTTTATAAAGTCATAAGAGTATTTAGAGTAATTAAGTTTTTAATGGACTTATGGAAAGGTTATAATATGTAAACTGTAGCATTATATAGAAAGCTAAGAAAAACTGTAATTCTCTAAATTATTAGCATTAATTATTTCCCAATTTTATTGCCATTAATTACCTGCGCCTAAATAGAAAATTGTGCAAATTAGTCATTGCACAAGCTTCATTCTTTAGGAAAGCAAAGGTAATAATTTGCAAATTAGTAAATAAGTGATTTTGGAGAGAACACAATTATTCATTATTTGTACAATGGTTGCAAGGTAATTTACATTGTTGGCTATCCTGTAGAGTCATTCTATGAGTAAGGTGGATGATTATCAACCGATTATGTTGTTACTTGCTTGAAGACTCAAAAAACAAAGTGACTTACATAAGAGCAGAGAATCTACGCCAGAATGGAAAGAAAATGGCATTCAGTGTGCAGATGTCTTTTAAAATAATAACTTAGCAAGAAGCAGTAGTTATATTATTTGGGAAATTTGCCTATTATTTCAGAAAAAAACTTCATTTTCCCCTTTGAAATGATGGACCTACAACTCTTTTTACTGAGAAATCAGGAAGTTTGAAGAGGACAGAAGGGAAGGACACACCAAACCTAGAAACACTGTTTTAGTTTTAAATGTAAAAACCTTCATTTTAATTAAAATCAACTCTATATTCTATATGATATATAAAGGAGGAAGACTCCTCCATCCGATTTTTTTCAGTTTTTCCCTTTTGCTTGTTTAAGTCCAGAAGCAAACTCATTATAGCTTTAACGTAATGCAAGAGAAACCAACAGGACTTAAATGCACCAAACAACAATGAGCCCATCACTTACAGTGTATACTTACAGAATTAAAAATTTTGTAAATAAATGGCTCTGCAATATCCTCGGCAGCTGATGGTTCTTGTCAATAGGAACACCGTGGTCTGGGTCTATGGGAACAGTCAGTTTCAACTGACAGTTAACTTTCATTAAAACTTAATTTTTTATATGTGGAATTTTACCTTGAAAAGTTGGTTTTCATTAACGCTGAAGAGAAGACAAATGGAAAACACTCAAATAAAAGCTAAAATTAGTTTACTAGCTTTAATTATAAGACTTAATTGCACTCTTAGAGTTGTTGATTTGCAAAAAAGATTTGAGTAGAGCCTACCTCCTGTTTAAGGGGCACTCAATTATCCTGGATTAGATGTTAGGTTTAGTTCAATGGATAAGGACAATTTTTGCATAGCCAGTTAAAAATGTCACAGGAAAGTGTATGGGGCATTTTCTCATGTTCTCCATTACATAAGGGCCCTCTGGGAAAATGCTTCACCTAGAAAAGGTCAGGGGCTATGGAGCTTGTTACAAAAAGAATAAGGAAGGAGATCATCCCCCTGAAGGGTAACATAGCTCCTAGACACTTCAAAATACATCAATGTTTCTCTAGAAAATTCAGTATTTGGGATCTTCCAGTCAATGCGCTTCTCAAGGCATAAAACCATATATTGACTACAGCCCCTAGAGTATTTCCATTCCTTTATTTATTTTTCGTTCTTCAAGATTCAGCATTTTTCTCTCTCACCTGGCCACTGTTTTCAAGTCAGTACTAATTGCTCACTTCCCCACAGCATTTCCTTCAAGCAGCTGAAGAATTTGATGAAAAGTCCAAATGTTTAACTGCAACCCAAACCTTATAGATAAAATCCAGTCCTGTTTCATACTTCCAAACATGCCCTTTGGGGGAACTTAGAAAAAAGTTTGGGTGGAAGAGTGTATGTACCACCTACACTCTAACTGCACCCCGTTAGGATGACCCAAGAGGCTTTGTAATTCTCTAAGCTGTGAAATGGGGATTCTCAGTGATGGTCCTGCTCTTATGATGTGTACTTCTACCAGCCTCCAAAGCCCTGACTCAGGGCTGAGCTCCACATTGGAAAAGCTCCAAGAGGTTCTGAGCACCATGGTTTGGAGATGGTGTTAGATTGTCTTCAACTTAAGGACATAAAATTCTATGACTCAGAACTTAATCTTGCAGCTATACAGAGTATCTTCTAAAGTTTTGGTTAAGCCTCTAGTTAAACACATCACCTCAATTTCAATGACTCTTTGGGTCAAGGCAATTCACACGTAAGAATTATTTTTAAATTTGATGTCTAGAAATCGATTGTATTAAGGAAACTGCCAATGGCGGTGGGGGGAGGGCATCAATAGAAATGTATGCATTGGGAGACACAGACAACAAAGGAAGGATTAGTAAGCCTGACTTAGCTAGTGCTTGTCCACACTATCAAGGCAATCAGACAGGTCTAAGAGACTGCCCAGAGCAGAAAGCACTAAGGAAACATGGTGACTACTGTGCCCTTAAGAAAATGTTGGAAGAGAAAAAGGACATGACTGGAAAACTAGTGAAATCTAACAAATGTCTGCAGTCTAGGCAACAGCAAAGCACCATTGTGAAGAACCTCACTGTGGCCGTGGGCGCACACAGTACCACGAGATGTTAAAGAGAGAAAGTGACTGAAAGTCATGGTAGACTCTCTATTATCTCTGCAACTTCCTTGTACCTCCAAGATCGTTCCAGACTCATATATAGCATGAGTAAACACATTAGAAAAGATCAAATTAAACTGACCTTCCATCTCTATCTACATCACGTGGAAATTGTATCACCTGGTCATATTGTCTCTGCAATTTGAAAAGTAAAAGGAACCGTGTACTAAATGCACTCCTTTTTCTAAGCATGTGCTATACCTCCTACTGCTTTTCTTCCTCTTTTAATATCCCTGTGCTTGTAATGGCTCAGAAATACCTTTGAGGTCAATGACCACACACTCTCTATCCAAAGCAGACATCAGAATTGGTAACTAATCTCCACACTGACCTCATTTATCCTTGTCTGTTGTTGGTGTCTTAAATTTGTCACACACAAATGATCATGCTTCTTTATTTATTTTTTTACTGGATAATTTATGGTGTTAGTCTGCAGCCCTGTGAAATATTGTGCCAAAAAAAGAAAATATTTCTATGTAAGTGATAACAGTGGCAGCCTTTAGTTACACAGCTGTTGTGAGCGCTCTATACCTCTCAAGTGGATTGACTTGTCTAAAATACCAAATTAATTTCCGTGCAGCCTTGAAGGAAAGCTTCGAATGTTCCCGAGTCTTACTTCTAAGTTCATATAAGTGTTTAAGCCATATCACTTTGCCTGACTATTTCTGCTATCAAATCCGAGGAATAAGCATGAAATCCTATAGCTGATCAAATTCTTTACCAATGGTAAGTTTAGTATGCTCGGATGTGTGAGGCTGAAATGTTAGCCCTTTCACAAAAGGCTAACGAGCAACACGAAGAAGCAGCAGCGTCCAAGCCCACACCTGGCTAGGAAAACCATATGCCTCAATAAATGCTTCATTTTCACCTTCAAAACTCAGCTCCATCCAGAGGACCAAAATATTTATGTGTCTACTTGATACCAAAATAAAGCTTTTTTAAAAAAGCAATGATTTTCAGTTAAAGTGTAAAAGTTGAATTTTTGTAATAAAAAAAGTGTTGATGAATCTAACACAATAAATTCCCTATTATCAGGCATAGTTAGAAAATGAGGTTAATCACATATTCTGGCTTATAGTGAGTTACCATAGAGACCGTGCACATATTATCCATTTCCAAGAATAAAAGACAGATAATATACACTCAACACCGAAGCGACACCGAATGTAATTTAATTTTCCTCTGATGAGTCAGGCGCACTTGATGATCCCACAGTGCCTCAGAACAATCACTGTGAACATCATCAATTATCTATGGACCCTATTTATATAGAAGTGCTAGTTAATGGAGCTTTTCCATTAGCAGAAATAGGAATAATACAAAGGGTTTCTGGACTTCAAAACACATATATGTTGAAATTGCTGAAGTTCAGTGTAATAACCTATTGTATCTGCAAAGAGCAGATCAGCATAATGGTATTCTTGACAGGTTCTGGAAAGGCCTGAGAGAAGCAGACACTTATAAACTAGACAGAAATTTTTATATACTGATATATAAAAGGGATTTATATATCAGTAGCAACAGTGTAAAATTCTGGCACAGGAAAGTCACCATTTTTCCAGGAAATATTTGTTATTCTCAACATACATGACTGGAAGGGGTATCTTTAAAAGTGCAGCAGTCTCTCCCTTCTCACTTACACGTCACTAACACTAGGCTAACTGCATGACGTATACCCAAGCTCTCAAACTCACCATAGCAAGTAATTCCTGTTGTAGTCTAAAGTTTTCCATATTGTGACGCCATTACCAGAAACACTCCCAGACCTGTGCTCTCTGGAGAGTTAGCCACTCTAACCGTTTCCCACAGGTTCAAGAAGTATCCAGTGAGACAGCCCAGCAGATAAAGATACTTGCTACAAAGGCTAATGACCTGTGAGAGACTCCTAGGACCCACACAGTGGAAAGAGAGAATCAACCCCTCGAAGTTGTCCCTAACCACCCCATGAGCACTATGGCATGCAGCCCTCCCCAAAATAATAAATGTAAAAAATAAAAAATAAAAAATCTTGTTTTCAAGGATATGTAATAACTCCATGTTTTGAGAACTATGAATCCTCTACACAATGTAAGAAACAGTACTTAAGTACCAAACATGATTCTGAGAATGAATAATATTCTTCTCAATTTTCATCTAAAAATTAAATAGATGGATAAGCTGTAAATTATTACAATATTCTTAAAACTACTGATTTTTCTATCAGTCCCTAATTCTAGGAAATGGGGTCTTAGATAAGCCTATAACAATAGGCCACTAACCTTTATAAAGAGAACATGAATGTACATACATTCTCTACATTAAATATTGTGAAACTTATATATGCACATCACTAGTATAATAATTATTTCTAAAATCCTGAATTCAAATGTATGCAAAGTTTGACCACCACTGAAGGACTTGAATTAGTTACACACACACACACACACCACACACAGCCTTAGCTTATACAACCAACCCTAAGTAGATAGAAATTTAAGAAAATATTTACAATTGCGTTAGATTTTCAGAGTGTTTTGGGTAAATGCATGGAGCCAGGCTGTTTATACTGTTCCATGGGATTATTGTTTGATCTTATTTAGCACATACATTTTACATTATGATAAAATAAGCACTTTCAATGGAAAAAATATTTGTGTCTAATATGATTCTCAGGTAAAGTTTTAAACAGATTTTACTTTTACATCTGTGTGTGTGTGTGTGTGTGTGTGTGTGTGTGTGTGTGTGTGTGTGAAGGAGTAAGGGACAGAAGGACAGAGAGATTTTTCTGCATATCCATACCATTCACTTTAAAAATAGGAACGAACACAAAAATACAACTGTGGCTCCTAGTTCTTGGGGCATCTCAATTTAACCCATTCTAATATAAGGTAAACAAGGAAAAAAGAGAGCTATATTCTAAGTGAATAAATGACAGATGCGCCTACCACTTCATCTATCAAAATCTAGCTTCTAAGCGTATAAAATCCCTCACCTTCCTTCCCCACACCTATTCTTTAAGGCCCCTCATGGCTTCCTGACCATTGTCTTTGAAGTATGAGAGATTTGCTCTAACTGAGTGTATGTTCACCTGGACATGGTGACACATGCCTGTACTTCCAGCACTCAGGAAGCCAAAGCAGAACCAGAAGTTCAAGCCCAGCCTGGGCTACATGAAAGCCTGCCTTAATAATAATAATAATAATAATAATAATAATAATAATAATAATAATTTCAAAGCCCAAATCAGAGCTGCTTGTTTTGATGTACAAACAGACACACACACACACACACACACACACACACACACACACACACACACATCTTTTATACAGAAAAAAATAGTTTGATTATAGTTCTGTGGTAGTTAAAAGAAAATCAAACCCATTGCCTCTTAGGAATAATGTGATGGTCATGCTTTAGTCTATACCTGTCTTTTAACAATGAGTTCATCTTAGGACAACATATGGATTATTATTAGTGTCAATTTCTCACATATTAATGTTGGTACATTTTTATTACCAATGAAAAACATCTGGAAAGTGATTCTTTTACATTATGTCAGGCCAAGCCATGATATTTTGGTATGGTGTTCTCTAATAATAAACAAACCAAACCAGTAACAGCTAAATGCTATGGTTTTGACAGATCCTAATAAAATACCCATGCATGTTGGCAACTGTGCCTCCACATGGATACTTACTGCTGTGTCTGCATCAAGGGCATGTTGGTGCTGTCGTAGTTGTCTGTGTGTAGGGGAGGTATGATTTCCCCAGTCACAGGGTGAAACACGGGCAGTGTAGACAGGGGCCATGCAATCTCTCTGTTTTTGGACATGTCTCGAAGCTCCTTGGTAGATTTCTGAATAGAACTGTGATGGACAAGTTGGATGCTACATAAAAGAAGAAATAAAACAACACATTTAAAATGATGTATTAGCCTAATGAGTATCAGTTTGAAAAAGACACTTTCTTTAAAAAGAAGACATTATTGCTTTGGAGGTGTTCTACAAACTAGCTCAGAAAAACATACATCTTACACACCTTTATGTAAGTCTCAAGTTAAACTCAGCTACTATGTTAATATTAAAGCCCAATTCATAAACTAGTTACCTATTTATTTTCTATGATTAAGATAAAATCATGACAGCTTTTATATTATTGCTTCTGGTGGGGGCAGTATTTATAAATACTCACAGGAGTTTCATTTTATGGAAGGTTATTACTGTAGACTCAGGAAAACGTGTATGAAAGGCCTTGTCATCTGTCCTCTGGTTTATAGAAATGCAAATTGGGAAATCACATGATATCAATGACATGTTAATATTCTGAATCTGAAATAGTTTAGGTTTAATTTTTATCTAGGTTACCTTAGGTTTTGAGCCCTTTTTATTTTTAGTGTCTGCCCATCCTAAACTTCTCTATTTAGAAAGCAGCTTTCACGTTTGTGAAGTCAACTATGAATGACGGTGAATGAAAATAAAGCGTGAGACACATGTACGGAGCATGATGGGAAACCAAGAAGTGACGGAAACAATGAGAAAGAAAATAACAGGAAAGAAGACACTTACTCTGGGGTTTGCATGTTTCTCTTTTCCCTAGAAACAAAACAAAATTTATGAATTAAATAATAGCATTGATATTTGGAACATTAAGACTATATGCTCATGGGACCTTGTGTGATGGGGAGATGCTGATGCTGTGACTCAAATGCAACCAGGCAGCATTTGCCAGCGGGTTTACAATATTGCTAGAATGAGTACACAGACAGCGATGGAATACTGATGAGAAACACACAGAAAATGGAAAAAATGGAGATTAAGAGTCAAGCTCTTGATTGAAATAAACTCTATGACATAATGAAATCAGGCTAGATGAAGAATGGAGAATTTGTTACTTGCTGCTTTATGAGTTTTTGAGCCTTTGCTTTGTTACCCTGACTTCCAAGTAATCTCAGGAGATTATCTTAATTGACATAGATGTCCTGAAAGTACTAACTATTCATGAAGGGAAGACTCATTACTCAAATGATACCTTATTTTCATTAATTTACTCCTGGGTTATTTTTTTTAATATATTTTAAACATTTAGATTGTGTCACCCTGTTTGACAGCAGAATGACTTCAAGAAGAATTCTGACCATCACTTTTCATCACACTGACTAAGACAATTTATTTATTTAAATGCAATTACCATGTCAATAGACTCCTGTCTCTGCTCACACAAGATGGCTCGCATAACCACGGTGTCTAGTCTCAATTATTCTTGCTACTGTTTTGCATCATGAATTTATATCTAGCCTTAATCATTTCTGAATAAAGTCATTTTGGCCCCTAATTTGGTTTGCTAGACTCACAACTACTTGTATTCGTTTTAAAGGGAAAAAGTGCCGCTGTTTGACTTGAACCCAACTTCATTTCCAGTGTGTTTTATGAACTAGATGCAACGCTGCTTTTCATGGGATCGTCTATGGCGTTGTCTTAACAGGCTTGTCAGGGCGTTACTAGGGTTGGAAAGTACTCACACTCCTTCTCGCCTGCAGCACATGATATAAGCGAGTATTAGGAAGAGCACTAATGCTACTGCCGAGGGCACGGCCAGTGTGACGAGGAAATCCGTGTAATAGTCTCTGCTTTTCAAAGAGTCAGAAGGGGGCTTGTACTCCCCACCATCAGGCAGGATCCCCTCACCACGAACCACTTCCTGATAGGTGGACACTTGCTTTGTTTTATCAACCTGATGCAAAAGAAAATAAGTACACATCAAATTAATAGCTACAAACAGGAGACTTTAAGATCCAGACACACCAGAACAGTCTTTGACAAATTACCTTCAAAAGCCAATTAGTTTTCCAATTACTTTACCATCCTGGTTTGCTGTTCTCTATCGGTGCTAGGGAAGTACGAATGAAGGCAGAAAAGACTTTATCGTAGCCTATTTTTCCTAGCCTTCTTGCAACATAAACACATACACACCTGCAGGCATGAGATGTGTGTGCATGTATCTGCTTGTTTGTTGCAAAGCAGAAGTCCTTAAGACCACTAAAAGTACGTTTCTTGTGACCAGCTTCTAGTGCAAATGTTAACAAACTGGCTGATAAACCAATACACGGGGATGCTTTGTAAGGTTACTGGAACAGGAAAAAGAAAAGACAATTTCCGATGTACTACTCGATCTTTCTTCTATTTGGCTGACATTAATGTTAGTAAAAAGAGCAGAAGACAGCCCCCTCCAACGGTGCAGCACTACTACATTCTATTCCAGATCACAGCGTGCATGCACTGGGCGGCATGGCCGCTCATCTTGTATTGACTGATCTGCCTTCATTGTGCTACGTTTAATTCTACTGAGGTTTTTATTGAAGGGCATTAAAAGGTAGCCACGTGAAATCTGTTTCATTTGGTGATTTTAAAAAAAATGTTGGGAGAATTATTTTCGGCTTTATTCAGCATCCTCTGCTGGAAAACTGAGCTTGGTTTTCTGCCACGCCAGCCAAGCCTTTAGTACCTGCAGAGGAATCGGCACACAGCCTTCTTCCAAACAATAACTAAATAACTCAATTTCCTGGCTTTTGATTCTTGCTATTAGGAAACTGGTTGTCCAACATAACCTTATACTTTTTTTTTTTTTAATTAGGTCCTGCTTTTACCATTTAAAAATATTTTTTATGTTTGTTGTAAGATTGTGTTATTTATGTTTATCTTTATTTTATTTTATTTTTAGGCAGAATGTAGTTTCAGCTGGCCTGGAACTCCTATATAGAACAGGCTGGCCTCAAACTCACCGAGTGCTGGGATGACAGGCATGCACCACCACACCCAGCCCAATAACTCCTTCATTTGAGCCTCCTTAAATACTAAGAATTTTTACGAAATATTTTTGTGGAATGACACGGCATAGAAATAAATATATACATGTAAAATTAAGATGAAAATTCCCAAACTTTTCAGTTATAAAAGCCTTGCCCTCAAAACTTTCAAAACGGAAATAATTTTTAACTTCTGGAAGTTAGACAGTGCTGCTAAACATAAATTCACGTGTAACAGCAGAGCCCCGAAGAGAATGTGGCTGGCAGGGCCTGCTGTCCCCTGGTTGGTGAGAGGGCAGTGTGGGGAAGTCATGGTCCCAGCTGCTCCCTCACAGCCTCAGATGATTAGCACCATGACTGAATTATTGCGCTCTGCAGTGCTAATATTTACCCAAGATTGTACATAAAACCACAGTTTAAAAGAAAAGTAATTTTATGTGATTTAGGAAGGCAAAGAAAGGGTATAATTTTTCCAAGATACAAAAGACAGGAGAAAAAGCACACAGGGCAAAAAGCCACAGGGAATGCTGAGAACCGCAGCAACGTGAGTAATGTGTTCTCTGGCCGGCGCCGGGCCTGGAAGGCCGCCCGCGGTCGCCTCTCTAAGACACGAGGTGACAGTTGTGTTTATATGTCAGCAGCTTTGTTCAGACGTCAGTTTTAAACTTAGATCGAAATCACTCGCCATCAATCATAAAAAGTGACAGAAGTTAAACCTAAAGGTCACCAAAGAATTAAAGGTCACAGAGAATTAAAGAATCTCAATAAGCTCAAAATATTGCATAGAGATACAAAGAAGACAAGCACTGTGGATAAACAGCAATATCATACATCTCTTACACATAAGCGTGTCAAACCACTTACATTTTTTAGCATTCAAATTCAAAACGTGTTTGCAACTGTCATAGAACAAATTTAATCAATAAAAAAAATTAAGGTAGTTTTTTTTAAAAACAAACAAACAAACTTCGAATGTTGATACATTTATTTTTAAGGCTGTGGGTAAAATACTGTCTTCCCTCAGAAACACTGCTCGTCTGCTGAGCTCTGTCATCTGAGTTTGTAGAACACTGGCTCACAGCAGAACACAGCTTCATCCGCTTCCTAGTGTATGCTGAGTTCACAGCCTCCTGCTTGTCCAAGAGCTTCATCTGGACCACCCACAAGCTAATTCAGCCTAGCAACTAATCAAGTGTAGAGTACAAAGGTGGTGGGACTCTTTCTTAAGTGGATGTACTATCATCTAATTTACCAAATCCTTAAAAACACGGAAGTCCACACAGTTGACAAAGAAAACTGAGGATTTAGTCCCAACAGCAGTTCAGGTTCTAGTCAGATGTTATGCCCAGACACATGACTCCTAATTACATTTGCAAAATCAAAATTTAAAAAAAGAAAAAAAAAAACTCACCAGTGAAATTTTGCACCAGTCAATGTAAAACTGAGTTCGAAACTTTTTATCGCATGTAATCACAGGCTCCATTTCTTGACTGCATCTCAACTGATTCTGTGGATTTTCAACTTCTCGTAAACAAGAAGAAAATGCAACATCGGCACCAACCATGACATAAACGCTGCAAAAATGTGAAACTCTCAAGTTATCCTTTAAGAAAATTGAACACTGAAAAAAAAAACCAAAAAACAATTTACCCCTGAAAACAAGACTTATCCCTTTGAATTGAGGGATTAACCAGAACCATCTCTGAGGTGGGAGTTAGGCTTTCAAAGCAGCGGTTCATGGAGGGCCTCCTGCTGTCCATTCCTTTATTCAATCAATATTTACTGAGTGCTTAGGTGTACCCAGGACTCTTTCCGTCCTATGTGAATGTCTAGAAGTTATATTTCATCCTTTTTGTTGCATTCAAACCAGCTACGTGCTATATACCCTGATTATTATATTTGGTCGACTACTTACAGATAAATTTGTTAAGAAAATAACCCTATCACTAAAATAATAGTTGTAAGTAATGGCTCTTCATTTGATTTCATCATAATGCAATTATGACATTACCCCTGTGAGCAGCCACGCTCTCTTTCGACTTCATTATTCAACTGGACATTTCTGTCAGTGTTTTGAGCCCTCTGCTAAGAAGTTCACCTAAGAGAAAACTGTTGTTTGGGCACCAAAGGAGGCAAACATGTTTTCTTGAAGAATGCCCTTAGAATTATGAGGAAAAGAGTTCACTGAATGGAGAAACAGGATTTCACAATAAAACAGACACAGTGGCAGCTGTGACAGGGACAGTCTCAGATAGGGATCTTATAAACTTTCCAAAGAAAAGGAGAAAACAGAAGAGATTCACTAAAGGACTATAATTTCTTTTCTTAAAAGGTAAGAATTAGCTATTTATAAAATCTGATAAGGCTACCAAGGCTCCAGCTGTCTTTGGGGAAAAACAAAATAAAACAAACAAACAACAACAACAAAAAAACAACACCAAAAAACCCCTGATCTCAAGACTCATAAAGTCCAAGAAAACTAAAAAAGAAAATTTTGAGTAAACAAAACAAAATTTGGAAGAAGAACAGTGAAGGTTTGCAAATGTACTCAAAGCTACAACATAAAGATAGTGTGTACTACATGGAGTTAGACATACAAATCAATAAAATAGAACCAAAAATCTAGAAATCAACTCTCATATTTAGTAAATGGATTGTTGTTACAAGAAAGTCTGATGGAAGCTGAATAATATTTACAATAAATGGTCTTAGAACAATTAGGTATCCACATGAAAATGAGGAAAAAATTAAGTCTCACCACCACTATCTCATGCCATAAAAACCAAGTTAACTCAAAACTGATCAAAAAAGACTTCTGGTTTTGGATCTAGCTAGCACAGGAGGAGATTGGCAATCACCACCATATTCTACCATAAAAAAACAAAAAATAAACAAACTGAAAAAAAGAACAATTTTTAGGCCCACAAGATAATAAGGCCGTAGAGAAAACTGATGCTCCGGGACTTGGAGAGACCAACAGATGAATACAGAGAATCAAAACCTCCTGGAAAAGAAGTTTGCAAGCCCGAGGGGCCCGTGAGGTGGTGGAAGAGGAAACCTTAGCTGCAGTTATAGAGCTGCTGGAGGGTCAGTGTAGAGAAACCTGAGAGTCACAAACTCCAGGGCAGTCTGCTCATCAAGGACCCCACATTTATGTGCGCTCTCACTAGCAGACCTGGGTTCACGTCTTCGGGAAACACAATGTGTTTGTGCTGTTGGCAAAAAAGAGGGAAAGGAACAATTCCGTTCTTAAAAAGGTCTGCCTTCAGGAGAAACAGTGCAGAGCCTCAACCGCTGGGATTAATGGAGGAGCCCAGCAGACCCGAGAGGGGGAAAACTCAACTCCACCTGCTGTACTAACCACTCGACTCCATGATGCTCTCAGCTCCAAGGCACAGGCTCACTTAAAACTGAGATCTATTCACAAAGCTGGAGAAACCTCTTCTAGTCCCACATCTTAACTACTTCTTAACTTACAGGAGTTCCTTTTACTCAGTATCAGTCTAAACATCACAGCTTGAAGAAAACTGAACAGAGTCTGAACCAGACCCAGCAACACTGGTCTACATAATGTGAGTTAAACAAACAAACAAACAAACAATAACAAATAAAAACCCTCAAAGAACAATCTTAAAATATTTTGAGATAACTATAAAGAATGCCATGATTTTTCCAAATTTTGGGGGCTATAGCCAAGGCAGTCAGTTCTTAGAGGGAAATGTATAGAGCTGAATGCATATATTAGAAAAGAGAAAGATTTAAAATCAGTCACGTAAACTTCCACTTTAGGAAACAAAAGCAAAACAAAACAAGTAGGCAAATTAAATCTGAAGTCCACAAATAAAAAGCAACAATAAAAATCAGAGAAGAAATGAATGAGTTGGAAACAAGACTGAAGAGGAAAATCAAGGAAATGAAAAGGAAATTCTTTTAAAAAATGATAAACAGGCAAATGGGGGTATACAAGTTGTTAATATCAAAAATAAATAGTACACGTTATAAGAGAGTTCATGGCACAATAAATCAAGGGATACCACGATCATCTCCATACGCAAAATTCGACTGTGCAGAGGAATAATTACGGGGAGATCCGTCTCACCTAACTAGGAGAAAGGAGAAAGTGGGGGGATCACCATCCACCACGGGAAGTCATCAGTAACCAGCCCTCAGTGTGGGGACAGCAGATCCACAGACTGCAGTCAGACCTCCCCACACTTTCAAGGGAACAATGCTAGTTTCCTGCAATGTCATTCAGAATACGAAAGCCAAGAGAGCATCTTCTAGACGGTGCCAATAAGCTCGCGCTTGCAAGGAGAGGCAGGGGAACCAGGAGTCTGAGGCTAGTCACACTCACCACACAGTGAGTTTCAGACTAGATGTAAAAACCCAAACAAAATGAAGAAAAAAAAGAAAAGAAAAAACCCAGCAAATTGAATCTAACAATGTACAAATAAAATTATAAAAGGTGACCATGTAGAATTTATCCCATCAATGAAAATAAATTAAAAATAAATTAATTTATCACATCAGTAAATTGCACAGGGAATCATCTTATTAATACACTAAGAAATACCATTTAACAAAATCAAACATTCATGAATGATAAAAGAATGGAGGGAACTTCCTAATCTCAATATGGATCATCTTTTTTGTTTGTTTTGTTTTAACTTTGAAAGTTTTTTTTCTTTATTAAGAAATTTTCTACTCACTCTACATACCACCCACAGATACTACCTCCTCCCTCCTCCCATCTCCCAGCCCTCCCTCCCAAGCCACCCCACATCCCCACATCCCCCAAATCAAGATCTCCCATGGGGGGTCAGTAGGGCCTGGCACACTGAGCCTAGGCAGATCCAAGCCCCTTCCCACTGTACCAAGGCTGTGCAAGGCGCCACACCACAGGCACCGGATTTCCAAAAGCCTGTCCATACACCAGAGATGGATCCCGGTCCCTCTGCCTGGGTGCCCCCCAAACAGTTCGAGCCAAACAACCATCTTCTGTATCTAGAGGGCCTAGTTCTCTGGAATCCACAAGGATGACACCAGCTTGGACTGCTGGCAGTGGTCCAGAGGGTGCCTGGACTGGTCTACTCTGGTGACCAGTCTAGTGAATACCCTAACTATCATCATAGAGCCTTTGTTCAGTGACTGATGGAGGCAGATGCAGAGATCCACGGCCAGGCGCCAGGCTGAGCTCTGGGAATCCAATCGATGAGAGAGAGGAAGGATTCTGCAGGCGAGGGACGTCAAGATCATGATGGGAAGAAGTGCAGAGATGACCGGCCACACTAGTGGAGGCCCATGAACTGTAGACTAGTGGATCATCTTTTAGAATCAAAACCAGCTAATGATTAATAGAAAAAAATACTCAAAGATTTCCCATGTCAATACTGTACTGGAAATTCTAACTAATGTAGTCAAAGAGGAAAAAGAAATACAAGGTATGCCGATTTGGAAGAAATAAAAACATCTGTTCACAGATGACAAGATTCAAAATAATGCACAAATGCCTCTCAGAACATTCATTATAGTAAGTTTACAGAATACAGCAGAACACACAGGCAAATGCACTGAAAATTGTTTTCCTACGTACCAGCACAGATGGATCTTGAAACAAAAGCACATCCCCTTGACATTAGAACCTAACAAAAATAAACTAAACAAATCTTTAAAAGTACATTCAAACTATATACAAGAAAAACAAAACCTGGTGAAAGAAATAAGAAAACAAAATTAATGGAGAGCAGTTTTGTTTACTAATAGGAAGACTCAGTATTGTGAAAATGATAGAAAATGATAGTTCTCTCCAAATTAATTCATAATCTCAACGAAATGCCAATCAAAAGCCTAGTGATTTGTTTTGTGAATATTGACAAACTTGTTCTAAATCTTACAGAGAAACAAAAGACTCAGAACATCAAACATAATATTGAAACAGAAGAGCAAAGGTGGAGGACTGAACTAACCCACCCCAAGACTTCCAATGAAGCAAAGCAATCAAAACAATGTAGTTGTAGTGAAGGGCCAGACAAGGAAGTGGAGCCAAGGAGAGCCTAAGAAGAGACCTCTGCAAGTTACCTAGAGAAGACCTGTATAACTTACAGTTCACTGACCTGTAAAGAGGAACACATACACTAACATCAGTCTTCTCAACAGATGGTGCTGGAACAATCATGTATACATTTAAAAAAAAAAAAAACTACAATTGCGTCTTCATATATACCTTGTAATTGTCACAAGTGTTACCTCCAAATCAGTTACAAACCTAAGTACAAACTGCAAAACTACACAATTCTAAGAAAGTAACATGGAGAAACAGTAGATGACTTTCTAGAACAAAACACAAAGGGTATAATTCATGAAATAAAGGAATTGATAAAATAGACAAATTTAAATTTTCTCCCCTAGTAAACAAACTTTCAAGGAAACTGTCCAGAGCCTGGGTAGGAACATCTGCAGACCTCTTACGTCATAAAAGCTGCTATCAAACATAAACCAGTAATAAACTGAAACTGACTTAAAAGTCTCCCAGGGTTGGGGGAGATGGCTCACTTGGCAGAGTGTTTGCCTAGCATGCACAAAATCCTGGCTTCAGTCTCTAGCACCTTATAAACTGGGCATGGCAGTATACATCTGTAATCCCCGAATCCAGGCAGTGGAGATGAGCGGATCAGGAATCCAAAACCATTCCCAGCTAATGAGTGCAAGACCAGTTTGAAACTATCTCAAAAAAAATTTTTTTAATGTAAATGAATAAATAAAATTAATTTCAAAAGAAGAAAAACTTTAATAGATAATTTAGCAAGGAAAATATACAGAGAGCAAATAAATATGAAAAGGTGTCCCATATCACATATTATTGGGGAAAAACTGACTACAGTAGCATTGAGAGACCAGAAATAAACTCTGGAACACAAGGAGAAGCTGGAACTTTCCTGAATGAAGTAACACAGTGTGGCACAGCCAGTATGAAGACAGCCTGACGTTTTCTTACAACATTAAGCATATTTTACCTAATGATCCAGCTACTAACAAAAGGATTCAGCACTTAGACCTACACAAAAAACACTTTTTAAATAAAGAATAAAGAATCTTTATTTATAATTGCCAAGGACAGAAGCAACCTGTATATCTTTCAGTGGGAGAAATGGTTAACTGTGGTACATCCAGAAAAATGAAATATTATCCAGCACACGCGCACGCGCGCGCGCGCGCGCGCGCACACACACACACAAAGGAATGAGCTATTGAGCAAAAGAAACTTAAGTGCATGTTACTAAATGAAAGAATATAAAAAGGGCACATGCAGTACTAGACCAACTATATGAACTGTATGGCATTCCAGATAACAAAAACTCTGGGGAGACTAAAAAGATAGCTGCTAGAGGGCAGAGACGAAAGATGAAGAGGTGAACACAGATGATTTTCAGGGCAGTAAAACCACTCAGTGTGATACACCATATAGTGTATAGATGCCATATGCAATTTGTCCAAATCCATACAATGTATACCACCAACAATGAACCTCCATGGAAGCAATGGATTGTGGCTCATGATACCTCAGTCTTGTCCATCAACAGTAACAACTCGACCACTTTGGCAAAAGATGAAGATAACTGGAGGAGCTACAGGTGTGTGGGAACAATGGCATACACAGCATCTCTGTCCTTTCTCTTTGTTTCTATGAAGTTAAAAATTCTCTAGAAGTAGTTTATTTAAAAATGCATACGGTGACTTAAATGCAAGAATTACAGCTATTAACCCTAAGAAGAAAATAGGAATAAATCCCTGTGGCCTTGGATTCGGCAATGGTTTTTTTAGCTTTGACATCAAAAGCTCCAGCAGTGACAGCAAAAACTAGATAAGCTGAGCTTTATCAAAATTAAAACATTTCATGCTTCAAAGAGCAACAACAAGAAAGTCAAGATAAGTTACAAAGGGGGGTATTTACAAATTGCATGTCTGATAAGTCACTTACATCCAGAGTATGTAAAGGAATCTCACATCTTAAAAAGACAAACAACCCAGTTAAAAAATGGTCAAGGATCTGAAGAGCCATATCTCCAAAGAAAATTTGAAAAAGAATGTTTTGTTGCATTGCACGTAAAAAGTATATGAAAGAGACTCAACGTCATTGGCCCCTAGTGAGAGACACATCAAATCCACAAGGAGATACTGCTTAATTCCTGCTAAAATGATGATAATCAGAAAGCAAGATGAAAGTTGGTGCTAGGAAGAATGTAGAAGAATCAAATCCCTCCTAGTCTGCTGCTGGGAATGTGAAACGGCTCAAGGCTTCGGGAAGACAGCTTAACAGTTCCTCCAAAGGTTACATACAGGGTCACCAGATGACTCAGGAATTCTATTCCCATGGATATGCCTAGGAGAAATGAAAGTAGATCTCTGTGCAAAATATATAGCTGGATTTCACAGCAGTAGTATTTCTAATAGTAAAAACGTGAAAATAATCCAAAGGCTTGTCAACTTATGAGCAAACAAATGACCACAGCCACAGAATATTGTCTTACTCACTAATAAGACACAAGGAAATATTTTTCTACAATGGATAAAACTTGAAACCAATATATTAAACGATGAAAAGCCAATCACAATAACCACATACTGCACCATTTCATTTATGTGGAATGCACAAGGAAAGGTAAATGCAAAGAAATGGCCAAGTAAGCTAGTTTGCCAAGAACTAAGGCTGTTGGTGGCGACCACTGATGTGGACGGGGTGGGAGTGGAGAACTCCAAGATGATAAAATTTACCTAAATATTATGTAATGGTTACCCATTCTGAATGGGTTAACTGTGTGATATGTGAATTCTACCTTAATAAAGATGTTATTTACTTAATTCTTGAGACAGATAGGATCTCATTGTTATAATCTGGACTTACTATAAACTCACTATGTGGGCTAGATTGGCTAAAAACTCACAGCAATCCTCCTGCCTTGACCACTCAAGTAGCAAGGTTATAGACACGAGCCACCACTCCTGGCTTAATGCTATTGTATTTTAATGTGAAATAAACCAAAACATGATATGAAAACTCAAAACTGTGTCAATGAAAGCATGATGTCATGGCCACATTTGAGATGACAACTGTCTGCCACACGGCTATACAAATCTATTTTTTTATATCAATTTTCATTAGGACTGAAGTTTCACAGAAGAGACAAGTTAAAAACACCAACTATATGCCTTTAGGGGAATAAAAAAATAAAGAATGCACTAAGTTAAAGATCAAAGGAAAATTCAGAACAAAAGTAGATGTAAGAAATCACTGGAAAAGTCAAGTGTTCCGTGATATATTATGTTTATGAATCACTGCCTTCCTGCTTCACACAAACCAATCTCCATCCCCTTATTAACTGCCTGCCCAACACCATACATTTTTTTCTTGATAACTGCAAAGTATTTTCATAAACAGAGACAAATGGATGTGTTTCTCACAACTGCTAAGAGCCCTCTTGCTCAAACATGACAGTGATTTGCATTTACAATTAGTAAGATTTTAGATTAATTCAGCTGAAGTTAATATAAATAAGCATAAGAAGTTTTGGTACTTTGAAATGTGTGTTTTTCTCTTAAATTATAAAAGCAATATAAAAACATTATAGAAAACTTGGAATATAAAAAAAGAACTCATTTATATTACCAAGATAACTATTTTCATTTTCCAATGTACCTTGCAGAATATTTTTCAAATGCATATATTTTAACCTAATTGCAATCATCTCTAAAATTTAATTTTGTATCCTGCTTCTGCACTTAATGTGTCATAAGCATTTTCCATATTGTAGTCTTTGTAATTATGGTTTTATGGCAATGTAATTTTTTAAGTGCACATGATTTATTCAGCAATTATTTCAGAGTTGGACATGCAGTTGCTTCTAATTTTTTGATGTTATAAATAAGATCGTAAAACCTATCTCTGTGTATTTTCCTTACTGTTGCTGTCTTAAAAGACATGCCTAGAAGTGGAAACATTTTTATGGCAGTTGCCACTGTGCCAAGTTACTTTCATCTCTACTAGGATGATCCATAAACTCCTCAAACTTGATATGTTCTGAACTGAGCTCATCTTGACCCCACCCCACCTCCACCTGTTCCTCCTTCTATCTCCTTCTCCTAGTGATTGGCAACCCCAGATGCTCAAGTCATGAACTCCAGCGCCATCATCTTTGACTCGGCTCCTTCTCTCACAGCTCAATCCATCATCAGTTGCTGACAGTTGCCCTGAAATAACTCGCAAACACAAGTGTCACTTGGTCCCATCTCACTGATACCATTTTAGTCAGAGCCACAAACACCCTACATGGGGGCAAAGCAACAGCCCTGTAAATGTTCTTAAACCTGATCTTTGCCACTGTCCTCTGGAAGCCTACTTGCTGAGTGAATAAATGAGCAGATGAATAGCATTTATCAGTTAAAAACACAAACAGAATACAAATGCCATGACGAGCAGTCGTAGACAGTGGACTTGTCTCCTAGGTCAAAAGGTGTATTTGTTGCTTCTTTTGTAAAATAAGCAACTTTGGACATATTGGCTCTTTCTAATATATAATTTTATATGAGACCATACTTAATACCAACTCGATGCTGTACATGAAAAAATTATGTCTCACATGGTGTTTTCATTTTAGGTATCTTTTGGATATACATTTAAAAAATTCTTATCAATTAAAATGAAGATAACTGTTATCTTGAACCCAACCATATGTTTTCAAATGTGTCTAAACAGTTGAGATGGGCACATATTGTCAGGACAAAGCTCTAGGTCAGTAGTTCTCAATCTCCCTAACGCTGCAACCCTTTAATACAGTGCCTCATGTTGTGGTGACCCCCAGTCATAAAACTATTTCACTGTTACTTCATAACTGTGATTTTGCTAGTGGTATGAATCATAATGAAAATATCTGATATGCAGGACATCTGATACGTGACCCCAATGGGGGTCATGACTCACAGGTTGAGAACCGCTACTCTAGATGACTATAAAGTATTGTGCTTCAAAATGCCAGGAGCTTTTGTACTCTGGATAAAACTCCTTATAAACAGTTTTATTACAAATTTGAACACCTCAATTTCCCTTGAGGTAGAATGTGCTTGTTGAGGCATTTAAACATTTGATGTGAGGAATCAACAAACAGGAAAATAACTGTATTCAAAATAGCAAGACAGTGATTACGATGAATACATATTTTCCATAATTGTCCTACTCATGGGATACATTTGACTCCTGATCTTGTGCCCAGAAGAAACACAAACCAACTTGAGAATATATCCACGCATGTTACATGTCACCCAGGAATGTGAGCTCCCCAGAGAGGCAGCACTGTCTTCTGAGGTGCCTCTCACCCCACTTCTTTTTCTGTATGCAATTGCAATTAACTAAAAAAAAAAATGTAAAATTAAAGATTTACAAAACTGTTTATAAGATATATAACCAAATGACTAAGTAAAGCCCAGAAATCAAAATTATAACAGGATTAATAATTATATTTTAATCTAGAGCTTTGAGTTTGTAGGGAACTTCTTCATATTAAAAATAGAAAAAGAAAAAAAACAGTTAAAAATATATTATCTTCTTAATAATAAAAAGAAGGGTATGGTTAGTTCTCAGAGACCTGAAGACAGGATTATTGTAAATTCTGTGAGAATTGGTATAAATTAAAGGGAGACTGAGGGAGGAGTAGAGATGCTGTGTGGATTTACGATGGCCCACGTTTCATGGATGATGCCCTTGAGCCATCTAAAATCTGCACATCTATAAACACTCCTTCATTCTGTCTCATTTTACTCTACACTGTATGTGATAAGCCTAACACAGAAGCTTTCCTATCAACCATTTTCTGCAAAGATCCCTTTGCTTCAGGATAATACCTACCCAACTTCCATAGAACATAATGCCTTTCATGGTTCATCCTTTGGAAGCTTCATAACTATCACAATGTTGGGGAAGTACAGACATGTGAAATCCGGGGGCTCACTGTCCACCCAGCCCAGTCTAATCAGCAAGCCTCATGCCAGTGTGACCCTGTCTCAAAGGAAGAAGGTGAACGGCTCCTAAGGAATGACCACCTTTGGCTCGCGCGCGCTCTCTCTCTCTCTCTCTCTCTCTCTCTCTCTCTCTCTCTCTCTCTCTCTCACTCACTCACTCACTCACCGAGAAAGGAAAAGATGAGGATAATTTCAGAGCTGAGCACCCTGGCCCAGCATCATGACTTTCCATCACCACAGTATCTGGCAGCCACTGACTTACATTCTCTTCCTCACTTCTCACTGAGGCTTCTGACATAGGCAAAACCCAACCAGTTAGAAAGAGTATTTTATGAAATGATCCAGAGAATAAATGAAGACAGTTTCTCTGCCACTGATTGAGGCTAGATCTGCACGCTTTGGTCACCAGAGGAAATAGGTTTGACAATCTCTTATGAAAAGTGAGTATATTCTTTAATCCTCACACCCCATCATTCCCTTCATAGTCACTATTTACACCACATCACTCACCCGGGGTTGGCAGCTACAGTATGCCTAGCCTGAAATATGACCCTGCTCTTCTTCCCCCAGCTTTAGCCCAGGCTAAATACATCTAGGAGTCCTTAGCCTTTGGATCTCTGTCAGGAGCAAAAGCAACACCAAGTCCATGCACAGTTGCTTTGGGGTTATGAATCTGGCAAGTGAAAATTATTCTTTTCAGAGGGCTCAGCCTTCCTTTGCAGAAGCTTACTCACTTTGAAGTAAATCTTTATAATTGTTTTCTGTTTAATTTAGAAGAAGTTTGAAAGCTGTCAGCAAGGTCTGTAGAGATGCGAAGATGCTCATCATGAAGGATGAGCTAGGATGCTGCAGAAGGGGCCCTGCTGCCTGGTATTTAATGGCACCTCTGACCATAGAAGGGCATAAAAGGGTCTACTACTAAGAGCCACTCTACGTCCCCTGTTGGTTATGCCACTACACATACCAAGCAGAGAAAAAAGAAACGTCGTTAGTAGATTGTGGTTGCCATGAGTTTAAAAAAAAAAATGGTAATTTCATGAAGATCTTTATTTTTTTTTCCTCTAAATCTTGGAGCACGATTTATATTAAGTATTAAGAGAACACATTTATTAGTTTCTTAATTACTATTATGAATGCATATACATTATTTTAAAATAAGATTATAGAAAAGCAATATCTGAAATTCTTTGGCCATATCTATCCTTCCTTGTTTATATTTTCAATATTTCATTTTACATATATTTACAGTGCATGACTTTTTAAATGTAAAGGCAAAAAAATTAAGTGAATTACATATATACACTATGTATCATTTTAGAATGTATTAAGTGAATTACAAATGCACCACATACATAATTTAAAAGTGTATTAAGTGAAATATATATATACACACTATATATCAATAAAGAGAAAGAAAGGCATAGAGCTGAGAAAAGTGTGGAATTTACTTATCCTTACATGGCAATGTGGGTAAAGAAACTTTTGTTATCTTAACTTTATATAACAACTAAAGAAAATATACAAATCATTCCTAGGGACACACTTTTCTCCTGCAATTGTAACTCAAGTAGGGTCTTATTTCACTGGGCCTTCCATGGAGACTCTAGAGGGACGGAGCTGGCATCAGGCACAATTTATAGAAACACTATTTTAAAAGACTTCTATGCATACTTTGCAAAGGTTAAGGCTTAACATTAAATTAAAGCTCATGGAAAGCATTTCAAGTTGGGCAGGGATCTGAGACAAGAGTCTAAGTAAGTGCCACAGGGCGGGCTCTCTTAAATAGCTGACAGTGGAGCTTGCCTTCAAGCAGGTGTTGCGGGTCAGTTAGCTAATGACTGAACTCTCAACAAGGACTCGGAGGGCCAAAATTCTGTTCTTAATTTAGAGTCACATGCTCAGGCCCAGCTCAAAACCTCAAAGTCTCTCTAGGGTAACAGAGGCCACTAACCTATTATCTACATTTTAAATAATACTCAGCCAATTCTTCTCAGGCTCGGCACGGTTGGAAAGCTCTGCTTCAGTTGGTGTCTGGTTTGGAGAGTGGCTTAATTCAACCATAGTTCAGTTCACACCTGAAAATCAGGGTCTGCGCTACCGACTGGAGGAGGTGTAAGCCAGAGGAAGTATGACCACTGGTACCTGGAGGCTCGTGCTGTTGCTTCTGAACTCTGGCTGTTGTTTTAACAACCATCTCGGAAAACATTAAGGGAACTGCTGAGAAAGGGGTGAGTTGGGAGAGTGTTTTCAGGGGGACTCCCCTGCTCAACTTGTTCCACAGTTATGCTTTTTAATTTACTCACTGGGAAAGAGATCCACATTGGAACTCCACAGTGAAAAGTTAAGCTCCAGAGTTGCGTTTCATATAAAAAGCCAACCAGCACTCGAGAAGAGATAAGCCCGCCATTTTCCTCAAAGCACTTCTATATGTGCTTGACTGACTTCAAAATCCATTGCTATAACATTCAAGATAAAACTTAATTCTGAAATTTTAAGCTGAACTTCACAGACCACCGCTTCCCCCACCCTCTCCTGCCTACCCTCTCAGACTTCATTTATGTGTACTTGTGAGCTTTTCTGTTATTTCCAAACAAGTTCTCCATTAAGCTGCCCTGAAATCTGATTCTTCTGAATCCAGTTATCCTAGTTAATTCTAGACAGGGCCCGCACAGAAGTGTTACCAGCATTATGGGAGAAGGGAGAGTTGGACGGGCATATGTTGTGCAAACTGATTTATTCCACGTACTGCACTTTCACAGGACTGAGTGAGAAGCAATTCTCCATCGACCTACAGATAAGGAGTTAAAGATGGAAGTTGGGTGTGATATCGACACCGATGCTTTCTACTGACCCAACAGGAGTGTTTTTACTCACACAGGTCACACTCTGTACCGCTTGAGAGTTGACATATCCATCTCAAATGCACTGTCTCATTTAATCCCTTTAAGAAGCGTGAGGGAGAATGTCATCCCCACTGGAACAGAAAAGGAAGTTGAGGCACAGAGGGGTTCCACATTTGTGCAATGTCACCCGGCTTGTGAATGACAAGGCCAAACTTTTGGCTCTCGTGTCACAGGAATGGATTTCAAATCCACTTCAGCCATCAGCCACCAACACATGGTGGAAAGAATGTGAAAGGCGAAGAAATAGTTTCCTAGAATAAAGCTCCAGCAGGCGGTGAGTCCTCCAGCTGAGAACTGGGCATCAATTTCCTTTGAAATGCACGGCCCTAAAATAATCAGCTTGTCTCTGAAGGTACAAAAGGCTTACTGCTATAATTTATGATGTCCATCCTGATCTACAATTAGATTCACAGGACCTGGGTACTGTGATTGAAGGAACCATTGATACTATCTCTTTGTCAATATAGAAAATTGCTTATGTGTCCATATCTTCATAATATCTATTTCTTATTAAAAAGAAAAATGCAATAGGCTATCTTCCATCTACAATAAGTTTGATAAAGTCACCATATTTAAAAATCCACATTTAAAGCAACGAGATCAGAGTTCTCTTACCCCTCCTTCATGTCATTAATAGGAAGCGGCACCCTGCCACCTCTGTCTAGGGCCGACGTGATGTTTATAGCGTTGAGGCGCTCCGGTTGCCACACATTTTTTACAGCCCCGAGAAAGTCTCCAAGAACCTCACTGGCCAACATTTCTTCCACATTCATATTTTTGATGAAGAATTCTGCTTGATAAGGCAACGGGAACTCTAGTGTTGATGAAAAGGGATATGCATATCTTTAATGAAGCAATCTCTTAAATTAAAAGAACAATCTGAGCTTTGTAGAGTTCTGTTATAGTCCTGGCAGCAGATAGCAATACAGAACAGTCAATTCTCCATCTGAATGGGTTCAGATGCTTGGATTAAACAAACTGTGACCCCAAATTGTTCTTAAAAAATATGTCTGATTGGAGGGCAGTGGTACAGCACTCAGGAGGCAGAGCAGGCAGATCTCTGTGAGTTGAAGGCCAACCTGGTCTACAAAGTGAGTTTCAGGACAACCAGGACTGCATAGTGAGACCCTGTCTCAATAACAACAACAAAATTATGTCTGTACTCAACAGATAGAAACTTATAAACTTTCTCATCATTAATCCCTAAACAATATGTCAACTGTTTATATAGAACGTACATTGCATAGGTATAATACATAATCTAGAGATGATTCACATATGGAAGCATATGTACAGGTCATATGTAAAAACTATTTATTTAAAATAGTTTTTTTATTTACATAAAATAGTTTTTACATATGACCTGAACATATTATATAGGGGACTTAAGAGTTCTCTGATTTGGGTATCCAAGGGGATCTAGGAACCAACACTGGTGGGTACTGAGGGATTACTGTGACTTCAAAGGCTTCTCTGTAATTGATGATGTGTCTAAGAACATAATATACATTAGACACTGAAGCATATCTACAATATAATAAAATCCATGGTTCATGGAGGTAATTTATAATTACAGAATTTAGCTAGATAAAGGAAGAAGAAAGAAAAGACTGACTAAGCCTGTGTTTTTAATTTACAATATTTCTTATATTGTTTGGAACATGCTAAAAATCATTGCTTTTTTTCTATGATACTGATTATATAGCTGGTGAGAATTCTAAAATTTACATCGATTCTATTTGGATTATTGTGTACTAAATATTTCAGAAAATAAGAAAGTTCTTGTACAGTTTCACAGTTAAGAGTTTTAGTGAGCTTTTTTTTTCCTTCCAAAACATTCACTAAAATTCTTTAAAAATTTTAAGCCATTGGTGGTGGCACACTCCTTTAATCCCAGCACGCAGGAGGCAGAGGCAGCAGGAGGTCGAGGCCAGCCTGGTCTACAGAGCTAGTTCCAGAACAGCCAGGACTACACAAAGAAACCTTGTCTTGAAAAACAAAAAAACAAACGAACAAATTTTTTTAAATATACTTTAAATAAACCTAATATAAAATTCAGTCTATTAATATAAAAAACATTAACTAAATAAAAATATTTCAGTTTCTCTTGCCAGGCAGTGATGGCGCACGCCTTTAATCCCAGCACTCGGGAGGCAGAGGCAGGCAGATCTCTGTGTGTTTGATGCCTGCCCAGTCTACAAAGTAAGTTCCAGGAAAGGCGCAAAAAAATAAAATAAAATAATAAAAAAAATTCAGTTTCTCAAGTGTTATTCTTAAATTGCTGACATTTTCCCTGATTGTTCTCTTAAAATTAAAATGTTTTCTTCTTACATATACTATTTCTCCAATAATAAGAGTTAACTTAAAAACTATTTATAACCAGGGCAAATGAAGAGACTCATGTGGATTATAATAGCAATCTGCAGGTTCTTGTACCCACCCCATACTTTCAAGTGGAAGATTAGAGATGTTCAGAAAGATACAATAATTTCAATTTATCTCATCCAATTTTTCTCTAAGTTAGAGAGTGTGTCTATAATGTGCTCTGCAGACTTCAAACATATGGCAAAAACTTATAAAACATTAAAACTTTAGCCCCTATTTTAACATGAAAAGGTTGGTTATATGAATATTTCTAAGTTCCAAACAGATTTAACGTCTCAAATACTAATTGTACTATGTACATTCTCTAATTTATTTAAACAAAATCATGAGTTTGTAAATTAATCTACTCTTGTTTAATTAATGGAAAATAAAAACACAGAATAAGCACCTGACATCTTAATGACCTCATTTCTTGGAAGACTCTTTGATATTTATGGACACAAGACACCAGAGATTCAGTGAGGGAGCCAGCACTGGCTGCAGGGTTTTCTCCAGAGCTGTGTAGCAAGTGGTGACCACTTCTGAAGCCACAGCTCTGTAAGGCCCTACTCACAGAAAACTCTTTCCCCCTCTCCTGAAGGCACTAGTTTGGCTAGATTTATTCAATGCATAGCCTACATGTAGTCTTCTAAAATAGGATCTCTTTCTTGCAGATGAATTTTCAGTTTATACAAATGCATTTCCTCTTTACATACGACAGCAGCTTAATCGTTGACACTTTCCCCCATGTCTAGAAACAGTCACACAAATGAACCATGAAGAAGAGTTTCTCAGTGGTAAATGATATATTTATAAATAATGGCAAATAAAATCTTGGATATGCCAGATGTGTACAATTACTCTTTTCCCTAAAAATTTTTACTTTCAGGTTTCCATAAAACTAGCCTCCACTCCACCCCTCTCCACTCTATCCCCCCCCCCCCCCCCCCCCCCGACTCTCTGACTCTTCCTGATCCATTCAGCCCCACTTAGTGGCTCTCTTTCTGAGATCTACTACAAGGCCTTGTGGTTGCTACCGTATCCCTCCAAAGTTCTGGACTGTGCAGCTTGACTGCTGTCTACTGGGCCAAGAACTACTGCCAGGTCTCTCTGGGATGAGTCACAGGAGCTTTCTAACTCTGGGGAAATCCCATACTTGCTATATTTGGAAATCAAAGAGGCCAAGAGAACAGTAGGCCAGCAGATTGGTGGCAGGGCTCTGAGGTGCTAACCCCAATTTAGGGATTTACTTTATGTACTCTCTTTGAGCACCATGCTGTGGAGGCTACATGACTAATTTCCCATTAGGTCACTCAGAGTAGAAGACAGCTGGCCAAAGAGCTGGGCTGAGCATGATTACCCTGATTTACAACGTTGTTATTCCTTTTTCTAAACTTTATCTGGGGCAAACAGCATGCGTGAAGGCCATGTTCAAAGACGTCCATTCTCAAGTACATATGAACCTTGTCTAGACTGGCAAGGATAAATGTGTGACCTTTTTAGTTTAGTGGTTTTCAAAGCATTTGGGGTCACTGAACCCTATGTAGAAAAGAAGTCAAGCAGATCTGCCTGAACTCCAAAGAAGACTTCTCCAATCTTCTCCGCCCCCTCACTAACACGGCCTCTAACTACTTGGTGCAGATAAGCAGCCCCCAACACTTACTTCTGACCCTCCAGTTGTGCAGTATTCTTACATCAGGAAGCACATGAATATGGATCCCCATGTGACATTAACACCTACAACAGGTTCTGAATGTTCCCGTTCTACAGCAGAGACCAGCCTAGAGAAAGCAAAAGGTCCAAGTGCAGACCAGGCTCTCTTCCAGTCCGTCATATCTGACAAATTGGTCTCTTGAGACTGTAACTACAAGGTCCAAGAGCCCAAAGCCACTGTGGTATAATTATGTGACTCCAACCATGAATCCACAAATGGGAAGGAAAAGACAATGACTCTGCCCACTTAAAGAGTTCTCGATTCTACAGGAACAGCTTAAACTAGATACAACTATCCAACCCTAATTAAGTCGAGAATCAGTCTCCCTAATCTATGGATTCCTAAAAATCATGCAGAGGGTGGGAGTGTGGAGAGGGAATGCTATGTCTAGGGCCACAGAACTAGACCTTGCACTTGTTATCATCTATAAACAGCACTGGCATTTTTAGACTTGCATAGTCGTCTGCAGTTGGTACTATTAAAATACTTAAAGGAAGACCCACTGCAGGCGGGCGGTTCAAGTCCTTGAGCAGTCTTTCCAGGTACATATTGCTGATCTTGAACTTAATTCTTTCTTTTATATAGTCTAAAGGCAACTTTTAACTCAGCTTTACTGAGTTATCATGAATTTCAAAATACTAGTTTCTGGCAAAATGCTTTTGCTTGCCTGTTTTCTACCAATAAACAGGAACAGTAATTCCCCATCAAGAATATACTATTGGTTTTCTCTTTTTCAGAGGGAAAGATCTGTAACAGCTCCCTCATGTTAGTGCCTTTACTAACAGAAGTATAGAGAAGATTATCTTATAATTTTCTAATGGTACCTAAAATATTTTCTCTTTCTTTTTTAACATTTAAGCCTCAACAGATGGATCTCTGTGAGTTTGAGGTCAGCCTGGTGTACAGAGCAAGTTCCAGGATAGCCAAGACTATACAGAGAAACCCTATCTTGAAAAAAATCAAAATAATAATGATGAAGATGACGATAACGACGACGATCCCTCAAGTTTTGGATATGGGATGGTAATATTTTTCCCCTTTCCTCTCTCTAGGCCCTCCCAGCTATCTCCCCATGAGGCCTTCCCCTGTCCCCCCAATCTCAAGTTGGCAGCCTCGCTAAAACATTCTAAGTGTTAAACACATTTCCTAGTCTTTGCCAAAATATAAGCATAATTTTTATATTTCCTGTGTCCCCAACCTTCAAAATCCTCAAGAAATCACTTAGAGTTTGAGCATGTTGTACTAAATTGTTGGTGGACTCTAACATTTATGACACAATGAGCAAATTTATCTAATTAGCACACTATGTACCCAAACTATCTAATTAGCAAACTATGTACTCCAAGCCCCCCAATCACAGCTTATCTTCACATGCAGCTAAACTACTACTTACAATTACACCGAAGTTAAATATAAAAGTAGCTGATAACGACTCTGTGTTCTTAGACTTAACTCACAGGCTTTAGAGTAGACTTGGAAGCAGGTGCATCTTAGTATCCCTTCAGCACTGATGCAGCAAGGCTTGAAGACATCAGCATCTGGTGAAGAGCCAGCCTCAGTTCATCAGCACAGTACACCACTTTTATAAAAAGTTAGAAATGGCTTGGTTTTCTTTCCTACATTTTACTATTTCATCAGTTATAGTAGGGATGTGGTGCTTTATAATCAATAATTATATTTTATGTTTATAAACACAATGAAATCCTTCTTATAAATAAGAAGTGATCATCGACATATTTTCTATACTTACCTTCTGCTGACATTATATTAATTATCAAATTATGTCTTGCAGTCTCAAAGGTACGTCTATTGTAGGCAGTTATCTATTAGAAAAGGAAAATCATGTTTAGAAAGTGAAATGCTTTGTAAAATGCAACTCATTAAAGACAAAATGAAAACAAATCATTGTTCTTTCCATTTTTATTATTTGTTGATATATCGAGACAATTCCTTTCCCTGGGCAATAAGAACCCAGGACTTTTAGCAGTATTGTAGGAAAATAATTCATTAGCCAGGTCTATTTCACATGCTAAAACAAAAATTTAAATAGAGAAAGATTCTTTTGTAGAAAGCCATGAGGCACAGAAGGTAATATAGATGGGTCACTAGAAGATGGATGAATTATTATGAGTGACTTGCTTGGGATAGACTAAGATTAAAACAAAACACACACACCAAAACAAACAAACAAACAAACAAACAAACAAACAACAACAACAACAACTAAGAATGTATGGTTGTGCTAGTAAACTGAATTTAAGAACTAAGCACACCAATGTTGCATGTAGTGCTCAACTGCACAACAATTGGTCAAAAGATTTGTCATAAATAACCCTTTCAGGATGTAAATACACCTCATGATGAGTAAAGCAGTAAGATCATAGTCTATAAAATTTAGGGCACATGCTCAAAAACCACAAACCAGCCTTTTCATACAGTCAAATGTTAGTAAACACTTGCAGGGTCAGTGAGCTTATATCGAAGTCAACTCGGAAAGGACTACCAGAGACAGACAAAGCAAAGGCCATGGCTTCAGAACTCAGGGAAAATTAACTTTGTAACAGGCATTAAATGGTGCAGACACATCTGGAGTACCTCAACAAAACCAAATGACTGTGTCAAACTCTTAACAGTCCCGGCACTGGGTTTCTGGTGGTGACTGCAGCTGTAGGTGACATCAAAACAGAAGATTGGGAGAAAACTGGCTCCAGCTACTGGGACAGAGACCCGTGTGCACTCAACAAGCACCAGAGATGTTTACATATCAATAGGAACTTAGAGAGAAGTAGGGTACCATCGCCAGGAATACTGAGAGTTAAAACAGCAAGATTTGGAAGTGGGGGATAAATAATTTCAAACCTTTGGCAATATTTATTCTGAACAGCACACTAACCCACAGAGTTAAAGGAGTTTCTCTCTCTCTAACTTGTCAAAATTCCATTGGGGTTGCCACTTTCTTCCTGGCAGACACATGAGCAGCGGGGCGCACATCAAACCATAACCTTAGTAATAGCTACCAAGCTAAGTAGGAGAGAGTGCCGAATCCTAACCACTAGACCACCAGGGATGCCAGCTACCAAACTAAGTAGGAGGTATTTTTCTAAGAAAGCAAAGGAAAAAATTAAAAAAAATAAGTTGTACTCGGGAATTTTTGTGATTTAAAAGTTTAGCCTTTACTCATTAATTTACACAATTAATATATACTAATTAGTTAATTTGCCTTACTCCCCCCTCCAAATAACCATAATCATATTTTCAGTGGAAGAAAAGATGACTGATCTTCTCCAATGTGTTATTACAGGGAGATTTGGGCTCAGAAAAGATAGAGTATTATAAATTAATAATAATAGCCTTCCTTATTTGTCACAAATTTCATTACTGTAAATTTTGTAAACTACAGCTTCATTTTTTTTAATCACAGGTTACTGGGGGAAGTGAAGAATATTTTATATTAAGAGAAAAATTTTTTATTACCTGAATATATATCTAATGTTTAATCTTAACAGCTATACCAAAATAGTATGCTTTGTCTCACTTCTAATAAGACATTTAAGGACTGTAATGACCTCAATCAAATTTTACTTACTGCAAAGACATGAAGTACTTCAAAGCATGAGGGGGGATGCTTATTTTTGATCCTCTGTTTCTAAAATAATGTCTAAGCAATTTCAGATGTTTAAAATCGAAATATTTCAAATATATCGTTACTGAATTCATAGATTGATATAATTAAATAATGGTTTAAGACATATAAAACCTGACTAAATTAATAGAATATATTAAAATCCTATGCTTTTTATACTATATAGATATATTTGTATTCTATAAAAGGTTGTGTTAAGTTGTCATTGGTACTTTTTAAGCATCTTATTTGATACAGATTCATAACATTTAATGTCTTTTTTTTTGGTTTTTTCGAGACAAGGTTTCTCTGTGTAGCTTTGCGCCTTTCCTGGAACTCACTTGGTAGCCCAGGCTGGCCTTGAACTCACAGAGATCCGCCTGGCTCTGCCTCCCGAGTGCTGGGATTAAAGGCGTGTGCCACCACCGCCCGGCAACATTTAATGTCTTAAGAACATCTTGACAGTTCTTCAAGCAGTAGTTGAAATTATGGACTTGATGTTTAAAATCCCATTTACTTAACGAGATGAAGATTTCATTTACCTACTTACTTAAGGTCTCATTTACTTATTACAAAAACATGTAGACTTAAAACATATTGCTTAGTTTTGCTTGTTTTTTAAACACTATGAAACCAGTAATCTAAATGCCATCCACATATAGTCTTGTGGTTCATCTCCCCACCTCCCAGTTCAACATTTTGTTTAAAACTTTATCCACACTGCTGGACAAGCCTCAGTTCATTTTTGCTCATAATATTCACCATATAAACACAACACGATGCATGCACCTAGCTCTTGCTAACAGCCTTTCAAGTCTGTTGTCTTGTGAGTGTCCAGTGCTCTGCTTTATGAGCAATGTTCAAGGACTGTGTCCGTACATGCCTTCGGGTGAGTTTTTGCAAGTTGCTTGTTTGGGTAGATACTGAGAAGTGGGACTGCTTAGTAATATAGTACACTAATATTCACTCATGTGACATAACCCACAGTGGTCATGTCAATCCCCACATCACCTGCAACGTTTTCCACTGATGGTAGAATTCTCATGATTGTCTGAATATGTATGTCCCTCATTACTGGTAAGAATAGACATCTTACTTGGGTTCATGGGTATTTGTGTGTCCTCTTCAGTAAAATATCTTCTTCTTATTGAATTGAGGATTTCTTTTCAGTTTCAGGTACCCTATGGTCAGGCACATGCAATAACAGTATCTTCCCCTGTTTTATGGTTTATTTCTTAAAGAATATCTTTTGATGAATAGTTCACAAATATAATAGTGAAAAATTACATATTTTCTCTCATAAAATATGCAGTTGATATTTAAGAAATTTATTCTTGTCCCCAAGTCAGCAAGACAGTCTTCTGTATTTTAATATAATAATTCAGCCTTTTGTTTTTCACATTTAAGACCTCATCTACCTAGATTTGTGCTTGGAGTTTAGTATGAAGGATCTAACTCTATGGTTGGTATGAAGGATCTAATTCAAATGGCTAACAATTTTTTTGAGCACTAGTTAAGAAATAGACCTTCCTCTTCTCAATGACCTGTGGCACCAACTCTTCAAACAACTATCACTGTTCCTTGTGTGGCCTGTTGCTGTCCTTGCTACTCAACCCTTTGGCCCATCTGTCCATCTCTGTGACACTGCGACTCTGTACTAATGACCTTGGGTTTATGGAAATCTGGATGCCTGCAAGAGAACAGAAACCTCCTTTGCTTTCTTCCTCATTAGGGCTTAGTTGTTTCTAGCACATAACCCTCCCCATACATGTAAGAAACAGTGAAGTTCTATTTTCAAAAATCCACTGAAAACTATATTGGCATTGCACTGAATCTATAGATATTATGCCATTATCACACTATCTTCCTATTACTGAAATTACCACCTATTTATGCAAATTTTACATTCTTTGTGTTATATTTACTCTTGGTACCTTATAATTTTTGTCTCAATTGAAAATACATGCCTCTTTGAAAGATCTATTTTCTCAATACTTTTTTTCATGTGCAGAAATGGAACCACATTTATATTTCTCCTACAGTTGATTGCTAGCCTTTCATAATATTGTAATAGTCCATAGACTTCATACTATTGACCGTTCAATTTCTTTCTTTCAAATCATTGGGGATTTGATTTCATGTTCTTCCCTTCACTAGCTATGACTTCCAATATATCCTATAATAAAATATAGAGGATGTCATTCTTGTTTTGTTCCCGAATTTAAGTGAAATTTCTCCAATGTTTCCCCACTGAGAATGATGTTTGCTCTTCTTTTGGGAAAAATTATCAGGTTAAGGAAGATCACTTTGATTCTTTATTTAAAAAGAGCTCAACAGAGGGACTGGAGAGATGGCTCATCAGTTAAAAGCACTTCCTGCTCTTGCAGAAGACTTGAGTTTGGTTCCCAGCACCCATGTCAACAGTGAAACACTTTTATCTTTCAATTATAACTTTTAAAGGAAGTATTAATTTGATTTAAATTACCATTATCATTGCTGTTATGGGTTTTAACTTCTCATGTCTTATAGGTATGCTGATACTTGGAAAAAAAACTGGTGAATTATAACCAATGGCTTTCAGAATACAGGCTAACTCTATCATCACAGCTTCCACAGCCCTTTGGGAGGGTTACCTTAGCAACACTGACAACTTGTGCTCCTATCATCTGTCCCCTGGAATGCACCCTAACTTCTAACCATATATATTCCTCTCTGAGATCATATACTTTTTCACACCTCCCTGATTTGTTTGGATTTGGGGGTGGGGTGGGGTGTGCTTTTATTGTTTGTTTTGTTTTTCAGTTCTGGAGATGAACTTGCACATGCTTGCTATCTTCTCTATCACTAAGCGAGAGCCCAAACCCTATTTTCAAAATCTGGAAGGGCTGCTTCCTCCCCACAGGAAGGCTTCCTTGACTGTGTGAAATGGACGCCTGAGCAGCTTCTGATGATAGCAGTTCCCACAGCATTGGCTAGGCATGTGTTTCTCTCCCAGATCTTCAGCCCCTAGACCATAATGCATGGCTGAATGCGTCTGCCATTCATCCTTCTAACCCTAGTCACCTTTCACAATGTTTGGTAATTAAAATGTCTAGTGAGTGACTTTATTTCAATAAGCATGAAATTTGAATAAAAAATATAGATGTGACTTGGTAATTTGGCTCAGTGGGTAAATGTACTCACTGCCAAGTCTGAAGACCTAAGTGTGATCCTCAGGACACACCGAGTGGAAGGAGAGACTCCTGACAGCTGTTCTCTGACCTCCAGAAATGCATCAAGGCACATGTGCACACACACACACACACACACACACACACACACACACCTGAAATATTTTTTTTGAAATATAGAACAAATAAATGTTTTAAGTTTGCATTTATCTTATTACATAGACTTTATGTTAATTTATTTCTTTTAATCATTTGATTTTTCAGTAGTTTAGTTTATCATTTTTAATACAAATGTTGAAACAGCAAACTTTATAGAGAAGAATATTATATGTCAAAACATTAGCAAGTATATTTCTATGTTAAAAAATCTTAAAAATCACTTCCATGTAACTTTAATTTCAACATTTAAAACAAATGATAAAACAAAAACCCATAATATTGCTCATTCAAAATAAATTACCTCGATGATCGTTGGTTTCCCCACATTTTCAGCCGTTGGAGACCCATATAGAACCCCATCACTGTATGGTGTCCTTTGGATGTATCGAAGCCATCCAGGTCTGTCTGGGTAACCCATTAAATTTGTGTTAAATGTTATGGGATCATTACTAACTTCACCTAGATAAGGAACACAGAATTAAGACATACAACAGTTATTTTCATACATGCTTCCTTGGTGCTTTCAATCAAAACATTCCACCTGAAAACAATTTTTTTTTTTTGACATTTGTAGCAAACTGAATACACAAATGAAAAAAAATTCATCTGGAAATTTTGACTTTAGTTATGCACATGATGAAAAATATCCTTTTAGTTGTTGAAGTGGTCTTGAGATCTAATTAATAAAAGTAGTAGATTTTAACAAATTTCTTGGTACTGTTTTGAGGATAATACTTTAGGACAGTTTCACCAGTAAGACAACAAGTATTGTTCATAAATATCTCCCAAAATGCATTTATCTGTTAATAGGAAGCATTCACTTCATGAACTTCAGAGTAACAATAAGGAGTGGTCATATAATTATGAATGTATCATAATGTGTCATAGCTATTTACTTTTCTTATATGTAACAACTGCTGTCCAAAGGCTTAGCCATATAGTTTTCTAAAACTGGAACATCTCATAAGAAAACACTTTAAAAGTAAAAAGACTCTTTTTACTATTAAAAACAGGTCTACTGTCATTTTATTAATGTCAGATAAGCTACTATTCATCATATAACCTACAAAAGAATATTTATATTAATTCTAATATTAAACATGTATTCTTCCAAAATTTAATTTTCAGAAGTCATTTTTGTTACTTAAGAGTTATAGCTTAATGTTTTCTCTTGCTATTCTTTCTGTATCTTTATTAATGTGACAGTACTTGTGATAATTCAAAATAACATTTAAAAGAATAGTGAATTAAATATGTTTTAATAATTGTTATTACTTTGAAGGAAAATAAATCATCATTGCATTATTATGAACTTTATCAAACTGTCTCATAAAGTAAAATCACTTGTTAAAAACACTGTTATTTAATACCTTATTTCATTCTCTTACACAACAAATGTATAGTTTTCTAAAAAAAAAAAATCACTATACTATGTACGAAACTAAGTCAGAGTATAGAAAATCAGAATTGGGTACAGCTGTAATTATTTTTGTGTGACTAAAAGCAGGTCATTTGCCAGGCAGGGACATAACACTCAAGACTGAAACTTAAGAAAAATGCACTCTCTAAAATTCAAAAAATTATTTCCTTTTATAATTAAATTTCTCATCTTAAAATAAGAAAGATCCTACAACAACTAATTTTTCACAGATCCAAATCATTTTAAACACTGTTAATTGTGTTTGATTTCATATCACGCAGGTTGTGCACACTGAACAAAAAGAAATATTTAACCCTTCTTCCCTCCTGCAGAGAACCTACCAGGCTTCGGATAAGGTGGAAATTCACCCTTAAAATACTCTCTCTCCAACACATGAACAAAGAGGACACCTGCAGACGGGTATACGTTCCGATCGGAGTGCACCTTTGAGAAAAGAGTGAACACTACAAGCAAAGAGACAGAAGAGAGTGAGAACTGCCCTCCATAACAGCGTCGGCTACAGAGATGGGGCGCACTATGCAGGGACTGTTGAGAAAACCGAACAACACACGAGGGAACCGTTAGTGCTTATGTGATTGAAAGGGAAGCAATTTTAGGACAAAGCAGAAGAAAACTCTTCCGACTTGTATTCAGAAACCATTAAAATACCGCACAAGTAAAATGACATACATTACATTTAGTATTTTTAATTGCCATTAAGCATAAAGACATAAATATCATTTTGATGATTTATTTTTGTTCAAAAATATTACCAACAAAATACATATAATAAAAACCTCCAAACTTTATAATTACTACAGTTTTTTTCCCTTTCCCTTTTTAAAAAGCAAATACATAGAGTACTTTTAAATAATAAACACTATTGCTTTCCAAGCAGAGGCAAGGCAGCCTAGATAACTCTCACCAGAACTTAGACAGCAACTCATTTATACTTAGGAAGATGTGCTGGCAACTTTCTCCATGCATTACTAAAACCTTTCTTAGAAACAATTACTTTATATTTCATGTCTCCTGATTTTGGCATCTAATAATTAAAATATCATAATCTATTATTCCATTATGATACCTCCTAAGTTAGCAGCAACAATTACACAACACAATTCTGGACAAATCATTCTTTAGGCGAAATGAGACCAATTTCATGATTCACTATGACTTAGGACATAAGATTCCAGTGCACGAAAATGGCTAAATTGGTCTGATTAGTTTCTACCTCTTGTTTTTCCTCTGATATCATCATCTCCACCAGCACATTAAAGCCATCATCCCTTGCCACCTCTGCAACGTCTTTTGGGATTCTAGCTTCATGACTGGCCAGCAGCTGCAATTTTTAGACAGGTAAACCCTATCAGCCCAGTTCTTTCCCTTAGTCACTGATGGATCTGTAAATATGGTAATTAACCTCAGGAACCCCAGGACTGCTCACACCAGGCTCACAACTTGCTAAAAGCCCTAGTCAGCCAGATCACTGAAAGTAGAGTTTTTAGTATTGAAAAAAGGAAGAAGAACTCCCACAAAATGTTTCCCCCTCTGAGAAAACTTGTTTCTCTGTTCTGTGCAGAGCTGCCCCTAAAAAAAGAAGAGTGAACTAAAACATTTGGCTTGTAGTTTCATGTATCCATAACTTGACTACTAAAAACACAACTTCGAAGTCTATGAAGCAGCCAGATGTGGTGGCTCATGCCTGTAATTCCATCACTCAAGAGATCTGTATGAGGATTGCTTTGGGTTTAAGACAAGCCTTGGTTATAGAAATAAGTTCAGGGTAGCCTGGATTACAGAGCAAGATCCTATCTCAAAACCACAACCAAAAAGGATACGCAACCAAGCAAATAAATAAATAAAAGAAGCTGCAAAATGGTTCAGCAAGGTTTGTAGAAAGACACTGATGTGTTTGACACTGAAGTATGTAGTCTTCCCCCTTGGTTCTTATTGCCAGCTTCTACTCAAGGACTATGTACTCACCTGGGGAAATGGTGGTCACATTCCAAATAATAATCACTGAATCAGAGAAAAATTGTAAGGATGGAAAACATGAAAATCTGAATTTCTTTGATCCAGTTCAATAACACAATGTATCCTAAATATGAGATGGTGTCAGAAATGTGAAGACCACAGAGACTCAACCCCTGCTTCCCACATGGCCACCATCCAGTTTGGAAGATCAACATCTTCTTAACTAGGTATTATCCCAGCTGTGCAGGCAATACCCTGAAAGGTGTGCTGACTTTGGGAAGATCTGGGAAAAAAATTAATAGAGTAGTTGTTTACAAGACAGAGACAGAGTATTCGGGCATTCAGCAATGAAAACATGCAAGATGCGTGAGTGGGATATTGTGAGAAACCTACAAAGGAAGTAAGTAAGCCAAATATGTACAATCTTGGGGTTCACGTCAGAAGAAAACAAAGCTGGGAAGAAAAGAATCAAATGATGGAGAGTTTCACACTGCTTCTGAGAAGTAATTTTTCTCGATATGACATTTGTTAAAATTCTAGATCTCAACCTTATGTCTAAAGCACAGGAATATTCAGAATGATCTAAATGAATCTCTTCTGAACTGATCTGATTTATTAATCTTCCTAGCGATGAAAACACCATGCCATGCAATACTGAGTTTTATTTTCCTTGTCATTTTTTTAATGCCTTGAGGAGAGTTCAGCATATTTAAATAGGTTTATTGATGCCTGTGGAATGAATGAATACATTCTAATACGAAGCGATGCAGAGACAGACACAGGTCTCATGCTAGGGAGCTAAACATATATGACACTTAATTTAAGATATAGTATTCTGTAGATTACTGTCCTCTATTTCCATCATAAAGTAATAGGCTCTTTTAGTGTTTGCTACGCAAAGTGATATATGTCAGCTTGTGAGGCAAAAGGACATGTTTCACCCATTAAACAACACTGAAATAATTCGATTTTCTATATAGCCCTCACAGAGCCTAACACGAACCCATTAAAGGGTACCTATCATTCCATATCACCCCACCAGGACTAGTATAGAGCACCTGGGATTCTGTCCTCACAAAACAAACAAAGAAACAAAACCATTTCTGCAATAGTTAAGCCACAATTCACCATGGCCCTCTCAGGCTTTAAGATGACATGCACATTTTCTTTATTCTTGTGTACTCAACTGCCATTCTGCAATCTGTTGAACTGTACCCTTGCTGGTCAGTTGCCTTGGCAACTCTAAAGTAAAGCCTACTTCACTTTAAGTATAGTATGCCATTCACTGGAGAAAAACATGATACAGATATGTGACATATTCATCATCTAGAAATGGAAAATGACTAAGCCACTGTGTTTTGTTTGTGAAAATATTACTTCCTTTCTTTACAACGGGTTTAAATTATGGGCACCCACACAACATTTTCAGAGAAGAGCCCTTTCCCTATCCCTTTGTTATTTGCAAAACAAACAGCCTCCTTGTGAGAGGCTATTTGGGCAGTATTTACACCTATGCTTCTTTTCAAAAGCAAAATGACATAGAGAATTTGAAGCTCTGGGCTGTTGTTCTTCTAAACACGAGCTATGTCAGTAATGTTCACGGGGTCTGCACAGACACCCATAGAGACTGCTTCTTGGAGTTAACGTCTGCTGCATTCACAGGTGCTATCCACAAACACCAAACTTGATATACATTATTTTTCTTAATAATGAGTATGGAAAATGAAATGTGAACCCCCTAAGAAGCCACAGCACGAAGATCTGATCATCTCCACAATATACATGTGTACAGTGCTGTGCTAATCAAGCCGAGGTCACAGGGTCTGGCTTCTCTGTGTCTCGCATGGTTCTGTAATCTTGTACAGCTGCAAATCCATTGCCTCTGCAAACGTGCCACTGGACACAAATGAATCTGAAAACCAGTATGCAGCTAAACCCCTGCAAATCTAGCAACATTAGTGGGCAAAACAATTAAAGCAAAAGTTCGACCCATGGAGAATTAAAAGCATCACTGTCAAACAGAAAAGATGGCTAGGGTGATAAAGATTAAAACTTTTGAAAATACATTGCCATAAGCAATAGAATTTAATTTAAAAAAAAAATCTCATGTCTGAATAAAGAAGAGCCAAAAGGAAAATAGTGCTGGAAATAATTTCAATATTTCACCCTCCCTAAGCTACTATGTCTCTCATTACCATGCAACCAAAATCTTATTCACAGAAGTATTCTTTGCATGTTTAGTCACAGGGAATATAGAAAAGGTCAGGGCATTTCAACAACTCTATATTATGTGACAGTAGATAGCCAAGAATCAAATAATAGATCTTGACAGCAATAGCAATAAAGTGGAACCTCACGCTAGCTAAATTGTGCCCGTCTTCCTTTGCTAAGAATCTGTTAGAATTTTTCTCTCTGTGTGAAGAAAAAGGTTAAGTGTGTGCATCAGTGTGCTGCCTTACAATTACCTTAAAAACAAAAGCAAACATGGATATACTTCACAAACACTGAAGTTTGAAAGATTACGCTGCTGAAGAAGCTCTAATAGATCTTCACGATTGCTGTTACTGAAATGTAAACAGACACACATACCGTCCCATCTTTACAAAGAGTCCAAAGGACATGTTCCAGACCTTTTTCTTCATCACTAAGAACAAGGACAGAGCCATAAAGATAAAACAGACATTGAGTGTGAGGTTGGAAAGTTCCAGCTACATTTAATCTTAAAGCTGTCTCCTTTATGCAGTCTTTGAGAAGAATGCCATAAATTATTGTCAATAAGCGTGTCCAAGTAGCCTTCGTTAGGTACCAATTATGTGTAGGTCTCATTTATAGATGATTTACCAACAAATTGATGGCTTTATACCAACCACTTACATTGTCCTTTTCTCAGTGTTAGGGTTTACAAGGATGGAGTAAAATCTCAGATTACCCGGGTTCAGCAATGGAGCATGTAGAGGGCTGATGCTCCTAAGGCAGCAGTGGCTGATCCTCTTTCGTAATGTTCTAAGATCATCATTTCTCACATCAGTTAAGGCACACAGCTCTATTATAGAGGAGGCCGTATGGACTGGTTGCCTGTCATTTACAAACCACACGAGTGGGTCCCAGTAGGCCAATGCATTTTAAGGTTGTGTGTTTTATGGATTTTGTTTTCTCCCTTGGCAGATGAGTTGTCAGCTGCCATTTCTCATTGCTCTCAGTATGTTTTCTATAGCAGCTCCTCTAGCCTTTTAAGTTTGCCATGATTAACCTACTGCAGGTTTAAAAACCAGACTAGCAAATGAAGTAGGACTGCGTGCTAAATTAAGAGAAGATACGTGCTGTTTCAGTGTGTGCAGTGCTCTGCTCGATGTGAAAAACCAGAAGCCTGCATTTGAAGCATTAGCTGCCCAAGGACCCTTTTGTGGTGTATTTCCTGGTTCTTAGCTGATGCCGTATGCCTGTGAATGGACTCTCTTACGATACTCTGGATGGTGTCATTCCTTGAGGCAAAAGCAGTATAAACTCTGTGCAATATAATACATTCAGAAATAAATAAGTGTTCAATTGAAAGTCTTAATTCAATCCAGATGTTATGTAAACATGAGCTGTCAAATCAAAATGAACATAAGGTGTTATGTGAAATAACTTCATGCTTGCTATGTGGGAAACAGACTGCATAATTTAAACCGAGATTTATGGATTAAATATTACTCTTAGCAGGAGTAACCTAACCAACCTGAAAAGTACCAAGATACTATAATGAATAGCTTTCATATAAGAAATTAAAAGTGTATTTCTAAAAGCATCTAATTTTATCAGTGTGCCCTTTGTGGCCAGTCATTGGGAAAGTATCAAAAAGGTACTTTGGAGACAATTATTTAAATAAGACAGTATATATATATATAATTTCCAACTGTTCACAGCATTATCTTAATGGAAAGTACTACCTGGGAGAAGTTATATAAAAATTACGAAAAAGATTTTTCAAGATATTCAAGCTATAAAGAAGGTACTGAGCAGGTACCTATCTTAATACAAGTTTAAAAAGCAAAATTTGACCTAAGCAACTAGGCATGAGTATCCTGAAAATCAAACATTTTAAGTGCTAACGAGGGAAATGAGACTTCATTTTTTTTCATGTTACAGCTTTAAGGGGCTTAACAATCTCTCTGAGACTCAGAGCCCCTGCATACACAGCACTGCAAGAAGCCGCTACTCAACGCATCGGAACAGACCGCACGGTGAATCCCTTCGGCTCTCTGAATCAAGATAACTCATCTCGGGATTTGCAGAGCTTAATAAATTTATGAATTCCTTCCTAATTCATTTTTAACAAGTTATTACACCATTCAAATTGAAATTTAATTATTAAACCAGGTAATTACTGTAGAAAAATATTTTAAGAGATCTTAATATCCAACCAGGTACACAATGCATTTTCTTTCTTTTTTTTTTTTTTTTTAACCCCTCATTGAGATTTATGCTAGGTTTGATCAATTCAGCTTTATAAATGTTGGCTTTCAATTGAAAGCGTTTCTCTGCTGTCAGCCCTTCACCTCAGGGTATCAAAGGCCGGCGGGCCATTCATTTGGAGGTAGGCAGCTGTTGTTTTTCTTACAGTCACAAATAGCCCGTGCCTAAGCTGCGGGATTCATTCTAAGGACAGCATTAGATTGCCTCCTTTGCCTAAGATACAGGCGCTTCTGTTCATGTGAGGCAGAAATCATGGCTTGGATCTTTTTCTACAAAAAGGCAGAAGAATTTCTTCATGAAAATTTTTCCTCCTAACTTAAGTTACTAATTTTAATTTTTCTAAATTGGAATTATCTTGGTTATTTCTCTAATCAAATATATTTTTCCCTTTTGCCTGTGTGTTTGTGTGGCTTAAATGTCAATATGAAAAAGGTGCACACTATTGTCATAAGGGTGATCAATAGAACACGGGACTCAGAGAACGCCAAAAGTTGAAAAGGGGTTTAGATGTCATGCTGTCTAGGCATGCAAATATCTTTATTAAAAGACAGATCAAAGCACTCCTGACCAACACACGGCCTTAGCCTCCTGCTCAAGCCAGGACTGGCACGGAATTGAGAAGTCCTCCATTTTACTGGACAGGTGACAGAGCTGAACTCGGAGGGACTAAACGCTTGTTTCACAAGCACAGATCCAGGACTAACAGTGGAGCCATGAAGTTTATCAATCCGACAACACAAAATACAAGTTAACACATTTGCTAGTTAATGCTTCTGCTACAATAAGATTGCTGTTAGGAGCTGCATAACTCCTTAACTCTGTTAATAATTTCTCTGTGATTTATAAAGCACCAGAATTTGATCAGAGAATCTAAGTTTCTAATTTCAGAGAGTTCTCTTAATCACACTGCAGAACTAAAAAAGGCGAGTTTACATACACACAAACTTTAACAAACTCAGGTAGGAAGAAGCCTGCTTAGTGGTTTAGAGGAGGAGGAGGCAGCATCTCCAGCTCGTAGCTAAGACTTAGGAGGACAGCTCCTATCTCCTGTACACGGTCCTTTAGAGTCTGAAACTCGGCTGGAGCTAACAGCTTGTTAGACAGGACACTTCTGGCAAATCAAACAAGGACCAGAGGGGTTTGTGAGAGAGGACAGAAGCCCTAAGAATCACAGTTTAAAACAAGAGGAAGAAAGAAAAAGGAAAAGATGACTATAATTTATACAAAATTCTGTGAAGTTCAGAGAAAGAATCTTTGGGGATTCCTTGGGTGTATCAGAAGCCAAAGAAGGCTCCATTCCTTTGGAAAGAACAGAGTAGAAGGTAAAATGCTAACCAGAGCAACGGAAGACACACACATCAGACCCATAACTAGAAAGAAACAGCAAGAAGGGCCATGCCAAACAAACAAAATAATAAGGGTTAGCAGAGTGAGGCTTTGGAAG